>NW_018164523.1:98827-102582 GCF_001263595.1 Phalaenopsis equestris
AATTTGAAGAAAAACTCGACATAATGTTTAAATGTATTGTCGCTACCGGAAAATTTACTTTCAACCCAAGTGAAAGTACCTTTTCAGGGATGCCAGATGAATTTACCCCTGAACCATTGACACCTGATGAAGATGTGCGTAGCATTAATCAGAGGGAGACGGGGGAGTCTAGCACAATCAAGAGGCCGAAGGTTGCTAAGAAAAATAAAGAGAAAGAACATGTTATGAATACCTCCTTCGATCGGTTGATTGAAGCATTTGCCGCTCCACCTATCTCTGATGCAAGCATAGTAGACTGTTTGAGGCTTTTGGGGACTATTCCTGAAGTTGTTGCAGATAGAAGATTTCACGCACAGTGTGTAAAAAAACTTGAGGATTCAACTAGAATGAAAATATTCATGGCGCTTGAGCCTGAAATGCGGCTTGAATATTTGCGGGTTTTGTTTGAGGAATGATATTATTTATGGATTCATTATGTATCAGTACTGATTGAACTTCTACTTGTGTTGTTCTTTTTTTTAATATATGTTTGTTATTCTATATGTGTCATTGTACATGTCTAATCTTTCTATATGTAGCAAATGAGAATTTTTATTATTGAATATTAATGTTGATGTTGTTAATCATTTAGGATGGACCCGCAACGTCAACGTCGTAGGAGAATGGCATTTGCTACAGCCGTTGCGATATTGCTGTTGGACTATTACCAGCGTAGAACTACTCGCATTCCCCGTATGACATCCACCTTTGTTGGAGATAGATGGGTTAGTGAAATGCTTTCGGGACATCCAATAAGATTCAGAAATATATTCAGAATGACGAGAACGATTTTTATGGATCTTCTAAACGAGTTATGTCTAAATCACGGCCTTCATGGTTCTTCTAGAACCCTGTCTCGGGAGGTGTTGGCAATAACACTGTACATTCTGGCACAGAATGAGTCAATTCGAGGAGCTATGGAAAGATTTCAACATTCATCTGAAACAATTAGTCGCTATTTCTCAAAAGGAATACAGGCACTTATTAGCTTAGCTGCTCAAATAATTAAACCAGAGGATCCATCATTTGCTACTACTCCAGAACAAATTGCCAACGATCCTCGATATATGCCATATTTCAAGGTAATTATTAGTGGTTTTAATTTGATACATGATATACTTTAATAATATTATTACGCTCTTGTTTTTCAACTAAACAGAACTGTATTGGTGCAATTGACGGTACACACGTTGATGCCCGAATACCTAACAACGAGAAGGTAGCATACATCGGTCGTAGTGGTTCAACAACGCAAAATGTCATGGCCGTATGCGACTTCAACATGTGTTTTACTTTTGTGGTTGCGGGCTGGGAAGGAAGTGCACACGACAGTCGTATTTTCTCCTTTGCCACGAGGAATAGATCGCAGTGTTTCCCTCACCCCCCAGCAGGTTAGTTTTGTTTAGTAATTTGAATATGTGGGATTGTGCAATTTTTTATTAACATTGTTTCTCGTACCAGGAAAATATTATCTGGTTGATGCAGGATATCCTATGCAACGGGGATACCTGAAGCCCTACTCGGACACGAGATATCATCTTCCTGATTTTGAGCGAGCTAGTGGCACGGTTCGTGGCAGAAAGGAAATGTTTAATAAACGCCACTCATCTTTACGCGGGGTAATTGAAAGAACATTTGGAGTTTGGAAGAAGAAGTGGGTCATCTTACGTGATATGCCGTCGTATCCTTTCCAAAAGCAGGTGTACATTGTGGTTGCAACAATGGCACTACATAACTTCATCCGAAGACATTCCTCGCAATCAGATACAGACTTCAGTATGGCTGACAATGATGAACTCAATATTTTAGAGCAACCAACAGGACATGTGGGGGGGCATTCATTACCTGAGGAGGACATAGAATCTAATGATTTTGAAGATCAAGATGCTGATAGTTTGGCTGATATGATTGCTTTAAGGGAGTCTATCACAGATGCTATTTGTGGCTATTGATCAACCAAGTTTTCTTTTCATAAGATTTTAGGTTTATATTCATACCCATTTAATTATGTTTTTTTTTTTAAATACCTTAAGCTGACATTTCATTCTTTTGTTATTTTCACAGTTATACCAACATGACCTCCAGAATATCAAGTACAGACAGAGGGATTTTGTGTTATTGTGGACTACCGTCTCCGTTGCTAACGTCACGTAAGGAGCATAGCTTTGGGAGGCAGTTCTATGGTTGTGCCAGGGGTGTTTCAGCCCGTTGTGGTTTCTTCAGGTGGGCCGATAGTCCATCATATTACACTGACAGTAGTCATGCCAGCAGTCATGTGAATCCGATGTTTTTTCCGGCTGACAGTGCAGATGAGGACAGGCGTAGCCAGAGTCTTAAGTTGAATATTTTAATATTTCTCCTTGTTGTTGTACTTGTATTTGTACTTTTTTTAGTTATCCTGGTACTCATTAAGGTGTGAGAACTGTATGGTATCTTTTAGAAAAAATCTGTGATTATCGTATGTTTCTGCACTATATGTTTCTTTTCCAACAATAAGCTATTCTGAATAAGCTGCCCCAAACAGTTTTGATTCAAACAGGGGCATGAATGTCATTTAACCACCAATAAGTTGGTCTGAATAAGCTGCCCCAAACAGCAAGCCAGATTATTCTGATAATCTGCAGATTATCAGATTATCAGAATAATCTGCTTATCAGCAGATTATAAATAATCCACAGCTGCGCCAAACAGACCCTTAGCCAAATCTCCTTTAGGTTTTACCCAAATTGAACCTAAACTTTAAATCTAACCTATATTAGACTTAATCAAATCTCCTTAGATTTAACCAACATCAGGCCTAAATTTCAAAATTAAATTGACATCAGGTTTAACTAAATTTCTTTTAAGTTCAATCTTAAAATGAATTTAAATTTGATGATTGACCAGAGGAAAATATGTTGAGATTTTCATACCTATTTTATACTGTTATTGATGATATTGCATTTTAAAAAAAGACATTTTTTATGTTTTATTACAGGAATGATGAATTAGGGTCATTGGAGAAAAAATATGCAAAAAGGAGCAGAGAAAAAATTGAATTAGGGTCATTGGAGAAAAAATATGCAAAAAGGAGCAAATTTGGAGCTAAAAGGACCAAAATGTGCAAAATTGAACTAGGGCACCAACTACACCATTGATCACGCCGATGGCGAGATTTTCCCGAGACTCCAAAATTAATTCATTAAGAAGGTAATAAAGAGGGTACGCCGACGGTGCCCTCGAGGCCGCCGACAGCTAGTTCGACGGTTATGTCCAATCAGGCTTTGGATAAGGCCAAATTTTGAAGGGATGCTTAGGCAACTCTTGGGAAAGCTCATCCACAATTTTAAAAGAATGTTTTGGCCGAAAATTGAGAAAAAAGAAGTGATAGAGAGAGTTCCTAGAGGTTAAAAAGGTTTCAATAGTGTGTAAAAATTGTGAGGAATTCTCTGGGAATTCTTCGAGAGATTGTAAGAGTGGAGGGAAAGTAAGAGATTTCTTTCTCCTTGCTGCTTCGAAGAAGAATTCTGTGTGCTGTAAAGAAAAGAAGAGATTCAGATGAATTTTGAGGAGTGTTCTTGAGGAGAATTTAGAGATAAGTTATTTACTTATATAAGTTATTTACTTATTAATTTTATATATGAATTCTGAGATTTGTTGTGTTTTCCCCATGAGATCTGAGTAGTTTTCTCTGTCTTTCTCCTTGTCTTGAGATTTGTGAAATGGTGATTTGAATT
>NW_018164523.1:102638-116098 GCF_001263595.1 Phalaenopsis equestris
AAATTGTGATGATCTTTTCACTTCGATCTTAATTTACTTTCAATCTGGTCAATTAATTTGTTAAAATATGTTGAGTTTTACAGGATTACATCCAAGATTCATCAAGATTCATGGAGGTCAAAGCCCTGGGAAGTTGGGTGCAAATAAATAGGGAAATAATATTATCAGACATAGAATTGGAGATTTTAGAGTGACTTACTTAAATCCCCAATTAGGTCCTATCGTTTGGGTGGTAAAGTGTATATGTTAGCCCTCAGGCAAGGGGAACGTGGGAGCTCCGAAGTGAGGTGAGAGCCGGTATCCTCCGCCTCCGAGCCTAGCCGTAGATTCAGTAAACAAGCATAGGATTAGTCAATATTTTTTATGTCTGGACCAAAGGGTAAAGAATATGTATGCTCCTATTTGGCACAATGTAATTTGAACTAATTCACTTTATCTATTCACTATAATTTCTTGACAAGGAGAATGATGTTTTCTTATATATTGAATAACACATTTAAACCTTCATTAGTATCATTTGTTATTTAATAGTTATTAAAATTACATATTTATTGCAATTGTCTATTAGTGACAGATAAGTAAATTGAACTTCATTGTTGTGAATAAAGTATTATTTTTTTTCTAAAATCTTAGTTCGTAGCTCTAATATTACTCCATGTGGGATCGATATCTAGGACTCCTATTAGAGCTCTATATTACTTGAGTGATACGTATACTTGCGTTGATAAGTGTGACTTTACCATTATTGAATATTTATTATGTCCCTATTTATCTTATATTTTTAAGCATATATAAAGTCGCAGTCAATGATTCAAATTTACATCTAAATTTGACTTACAAATTTACCAACATAAACAAAAAATAAAATTATCGATTAAATACAAATAACATAAAATCCACTCTAAAAGACATTAAAGCTTAAAATTGAACCAAAAAATGCAACTAGGTTTGAGAGGATATTTTGGAGGAGGTAACCAATGGTTGCTAACAAAGTATATTCCAGTCACTTGTGACTAATCAAATCGCAAACTTAATGATCCAGGATGACAGAACCATGGGATTCTGATCTGGTCATCTCAACTAAAAATAAATGATAAAAATGACAAAATTTAATTGGCTAATAAATCATAAACAACCTAAAATTTTTCAACCCCTAAAATCTAAATAAGACACTAAAACTTAATTTGAATTCTGATGAACAAAGATCACCTAACGCAACTTGAAACCCTATGCTCAGATCTACGAAGATCCCTTGGATGAGATAATCTATGGTTTCTGACAAGAATCTTTCGATCTTGGTTTAATTACCTTTTGGACTAAGTAAGTTTAAATATCCCGATGACCCCGGGACAACAGAGCCATAGACATCTTGACCTGGTTATCTAAAAAATTATTCAACCTATTAAATCAACAAATCAAAACATAATTTCATGTTAATTTTGTTTTGCAGGTTCGTTGAAGACATAAGGCAAGTCATGTTTTTAGATTTACTTTGCATGTTATTAGGATGTGCTAATTTTAATTTGCAAGGGAGACATTCTGAAGATGAAAAAAGTGAATCTCAAAACAACAAAACTAAAATAACACAACTAAACAACATTAAGAAAAAAAAATAACATCAACAAAACAAAATGACAAAACAAAACTTTTAGGGTAGTTTCAGATTCCTAGAAATATATTACCCTTAGAATTGAACATTGATGTTTCTTTCTTTGATCTTGACACTTAAAATTCTTTGAGAATAAATGGTTAACCTTAATCGGGAGTTTTCTTAAGCAGTTTTAACTGCTTAAGTTATAATTAATTATAGGAGTTTGCTTGAGAAACTCAGAAGAGGTATCATACCTGAGAATTTTAGGAATCTGACAATTTTGAATTCTCTACCACAATGAAATCCTTACAACATTTTCTTTTGTTTTATATTGTTATTTGCCCTTTTCCTTCTTCCCCATGTTTCTTAAATATCTCAATATCATTTGTATGATCTAAGAGAATAAGTTATTTGGAGAATAGGGCAATAAAATAGTTTAACAGAGTATCGACTTCTTCCTGACAGCGATATCAACAAACCAATGACATGACAATGAATCACAAAGAATTGGTGGTGGAGATGATAAGCGTGTTTCAATCAGTTTATAGGTCAGCTGAAAGAGACTAATCCACCTGAAAATTTAGACCCTACAAATTTATACAGGATGAAAAGGTTGGTCTCTAAGTTAGGAATTAAAGCAGAGAAGATTGATTATTGTGTAAATGATTGTATGTTATATTAAAAGAGCTGCGTGATAAAGACTCAATGAAGATTTTATAACTCTCCTAGATTTAAATCTCATAGCAAAAAATTAAGAGACAGAAGGAAGTTCCATTCAAGCAACTCTTTTATATACCATTTATTCTATGTCTTCAAAAGCTATACAATTCAATGCGTACTGCTTCACATATGGTGTGAAATCAGAGCATATCAAGAGAGAACAACTCAATGGATGATCCAAGAGAGTGGATGCATAGAAATATTTTGATTGCTCATATCCTGAGTTAGTTGTGAAGGCATGTAACATGCGGCTAAGTTTATGCTCAGATGGCTTCACACAGTATAGTCAAACCTCGCCCTACTCTTATTTTCTTGTGGTTGTTAGTCATACAATCTGCCACTTGAGATGTGTATGACAACCCCTTTCTTCTTCCTGAACCTGATTATAATCAGTCTCAGTAACCCTAAAAGGAAGATTGATGTATATTTACAGTCTTTGATAGATGAGCTTCAAGTTCTTGGGAAACATGTGTCATGACGTATGACTTCTCTATGAAACATAATTTCTTGATAAAAGTAGCACTAATGAGTATAATAAGTAATTTTTATGCATATGGAATGTTATGCTCCAACCTGGCAAGAAGAATTCATTGTTTAATGGTCACAGTATGTTTTTCAGGTGTTGAACATCCCTTCAAGAGAAATAAGAATGTATTTAAAAGGAACAAAATTGAGAAATTATCTCCAACTCCAAGAAAATCTAGGGAAGATATACTGCAGATTATTAGTGACATTCCAAAGTTTATTGTAAGCCCTGACCTTGCTTCACATCATCCACCCAAATTTGGTGTCACAATAATTGGGCAAAGAAGTCAATTTCTTGGGATTTATATTATTGGATGGATAACATGATCAGACACAATCAAGATGTTATGCACATAGAGAAAAATTTTTGTGATAATATTTTCAACATTGTTATGAATGTTAGTGGAAAGGCAAAGGATAATGTGAAGGCTAAACTTTATTTGAAGGAGATATGCAAAAGGCGGGCTCATAAGCCAAAAGCAAAATATTCTTTGACTTTATCCCAGTGAAGAACAATTTGTGAGTGGATCCAATCAATAAAATTCTTGAGTGAATATGCTTTGAATTTTATCAGTTGTGTTGATTTGGGTGCTGACAAAATATTTGGCATGAAAAGTTACGACTGTCATATTTTTTACAATATTTGATGTCAATCACATTTAGTTCTTTATTGAGTGAAGTATTTTATTCATTGATTAAAATGAAAGTGTTATTTAAGAAACTTTATGCAGCTCATTACTTAACGATGTAATTCAGTTGGTAGCAAACATTCCTGTAACACTTTGCAAGCTTAAGAGAATATTTATGCCTAATTTCCTTGATTCGATGGAACATCTGCCTGTTTTACCCCACCAGATATTAATTGGAGCTCCAGTACAATATCGTTGGATGTATCCATTTGAGAGGTGATGTGTGGAAAAGAATACTTTTTTCCCTACTATTTTTTTACATTTTTATTGATGAAATTGCATTTTAAATAAATGTATTTTTCTATTTTTCTTGTAGGTACAACAAGTATTAGAAGTAAAGCTAAATGAAGGAGACATGGAGAAAAGTGGTGGACACTTGGAGCTAAGGAAGCTACATGAGACTAGTGATCTTGATTTTCTATATAGATAGATGTAAAATGTGATGTATGCGATTAATTTTCTTAATAGATATTATTAATTTGCAATAAAGTCAAAAAAACTTGATCCAAAGCAAAAGCTAGGTAAACTTTCACTATGATTCACTATGAAGCAAATAAAAATGCAATTATAATATTTTAATATGGGATACTATGCAAGTATATGTATTGTTATCAAGTAATATACAACTTTCTGATTAAGTCCAAAATATCGATCCCACAGGGAGGACTAATTTTAGATAACAAAATTTACATAGCAATATATTCTTACTTAAACTTAAGATGCTAAAATAAGAATAAATGTTCGATTCTTTTTATAATTTTTAATAATTGAGAATAAAGTAAGTAACTAATTAACTTAACTAAAATACTTGCAAGATGACGGTAATATTAATAAAATATATTTTTCCTTATCTTGAATCAGTGATAAATATAGAAATTCTGTTGTGGAAGTATGTAGGAGCAATAGTATTCTTTACCCTTACTAGAGATGTTATCAAGATCATTGGGTAATCTATAATTTTAATAGTCTTGAAGAATTTGAATAGTCTTGACGACCGGCTAGGCAGGAAAGATACTAGCTCTCACTCTAGAGTTATCTTTTCTCCCTCCACTTGGGGGCTAACATCTCGTATCAATACCTAAAACTATAAATCAAAATGGGGGCTTTAGCCTGTCACTCTAAAGTCCTCTAATTCTACACCCTTTAAATATATTTCCCTATTTATTTACACTCAACCCCATGAACTGCATTCTCATTCAAGAAATCAATATGTGATTCCAATAATTTGAGACTGAGACAAAACCATCTCACATCTTACATGTTCTTACAACAGGTATAAACATCTTAATTGGTCAAATCAAGAAGTAAATGAAGTGCAAAGTCTTGAATCATCACAACTTCTTCCAACATTGAAGTCTAATACTTCACACAACTTCCTTTAAACATTTAATCACTCATCATTTAAAAAAAAAAAGATAAAAAACTACTCAGAATTCATAGAGAAAATACAACCACACAAGAGTTTAAAAGTAGAAATCATGCACACAAACAAGAAATCTAAATTAAAAATCATATGTTGTCACAAAGATAAACACTTATCTCAAATTATCTCCACCAAATCTCTTGAAGTTCCTTTAAATTCTCTTCCTTCTCTCACAATACAAACTAATACTCAAAATAAAATAAAATAAAATAAAGGTGGCGCGACGATGGCTATGGGCGGCGACGGCGGTGTGAACTTTTGATGGGTGGTTGCTGACCTCCTCTCCTGGATAGTCTAAGTCATTTCTTATAAAAATCCAATGAGTGCCTTGGTGTCTCTTCAAAAAGGTGTCTTCATTCAATGAATCTTCTAGAAGTTGTCTTCTCATAAGCCAATTGAATGAATTTTCGTGTCTATGGGCTATTTCCCACATTTTTATCTAAGGTTGCTTCAAACACCTCTTCAAAATTCCGCTCCAATTAATATTTCTTCAAATAACTAACTTTGGCGCTTAAGCGCGGGGTACCTGGCGCTTAGGCGCAAAGCCTCTAGCGCTTAGGCGCGGATCTAGGTGCTTAGGCGTCCTAGTTCATTTTGCACATTTCTTTATTTTTTCTCCAAATTTAACCCTTTTTCACTCCTTTTAGCATTTTCCCTCCATTTGATTGTACCTACAATAAAAACACAAAAATACCTTTCATTATAGTGTAAGATCTCAAAAATATGTATAAAAATGTGTATAAAAAAATTATATATTTTAGACATATCAGCTGCCCACAATGCTAGCTCCAAGCTCTTCATCGTTACGAGTTTAAGTTTTCTAATGTGTCAAGTCTTGATGTCAAATCAAATGTCCTAAGATTACAGTTATTTAGATATTATGGGGGATATTAAAGTTGATTAGAGAAACACCGGTTAGGATCCTACGGTTCCCTCGTTCCGGCACCACTATTATCTTTCGAATTCACTTAGTCCAAATGAATTTATTAAACTCAACTTAATGAGTTTGACACATTCATTTAGACAGTGAGAAATCTCCTTAGCAACCGTAGGTTACCTCCTCCGAGGAATTCCTGATCATCTGATAGAGATGTTCTAATTTAGCTACAATTTTTGTTTTTGTGATGTTTGTGATTAAATTTTGAGTTGTCTTATATTTTGAATGTTGTGGCGGTAAATTTTATCTTATTTAATTTTTTTTTAATTTTTGGTTTTGGTTGTGTGGCTATCCTAACAAATTTGGTTTTGGCATGCATGGTTACATCATTGTTTAACATGCAAGTTCAAGATAAGAAGTACGAAAAGGTAAATGTAATAATTTAAAAGCGTACTTGTTGATTCTTCTCATTCCTCCACCTGAAAGGTTAGCTTTGACAACGTATATATATAATCTTGCAAAGAATTTAAATTACAGAAGTAGATGAAGGTATAGCTACCAAACCCCAAGTTATAATTTTATTGATCCTATGAAGATCTTAGTGAGTGATTTTAGAACAAAATATGGCAAGTTCAATTTGCCCTTCAAAATATCCAAAAGATTACAAAGTGTTCGGGGAATGAACCTGAACTACTTCAAGGATCTCTTGAATTATTTTAAGTTCATTTAGAACTTCATCATATTGTTCCATTAATCATTCAGGTTTAGAGTGTGACTATCTCGTTGCCCAGTGAAGCTTGACAATTTAATTATCCCAAGGATAAGATACTTAATCAATTTGATACTTTAATTTGAAGATTATATGGATGAATGCCTCTAAGACAAGCTCAAGTCATTAAAGATTTGGTGCTCATATTAAATGGGCTTGGAATGCTTAAATAGTATTAGTCCCCAATCGTATTATCTTCTAAATCCAATCAATTGAGTTTAGACATCGAGTCTAGGTCACTACCAAGCCCTTAACAATCATGATGGGGAAAATTGATGGTGATGAAAAATTTGGTTTATGTGACATTATTCTTATTGAAAGATCACATCATCATCCTTTTTAGGCTTAAGATAAGTAAATTATCATCTTCCTTGCTCAAGCCCATCACTTAAGAATCATTTGATCTTAATTAACTTCCAAGTCATGATCAATAAGAAAATTATGATTTTTTTGCTATTGTGAAAATGTGGTAAGTGAATTTCTACCATTTGATCCCATTATGTTTCAATCATCTGACATATTTATTAAGGATCAAAATTTCCCATCCCCAATGGTTAATCCTAAATTTTGATTAATGCAACAAAGCCTAAAATTACTATCTTACCCTTCTGGTTCTCCATCTTATAGTTCTTCAAGAAAAATTCAAATGGCCTTGAAAATCTTTGAGTATCCTATCCATGGATTAATTAAAATATCAGAGAGGGAAGCGAGATTTTTGAAAATTTGAATTAATTTAAATAATTATTTTAACCCAAAAATAAGATTTTTCAAAGTTAATTTATTTAATTATTCAAAATAAAGTTTTAATTAATGGGAAAATTATTAGAGGTTTTCCTAGGTTAGAAAAATACTTAGACAAAATTTCATGATTTTTTCAATATTATTGTAATTATTTTAATTATTTAAATGTCATTTTTAATGATTATTTAAATACAAAAATATGTGTTAATCTTGAAAAATTACTTTTATTTTTAAGTAAACCCTCATAAGTCCAAGAAACTCAGAGAAACAAATTTTATATTTTTCTGATTTATATTTAATTTATTATAATTATTTTAGTGAGAAAATAAGGAAAATACATTTTAGGCTTGTAGAAATTTATTTTTAATTTAGAAAAATTAGGAAAAATATTTTAAGAAGTCCCAAATAATCAAAAAACAATTGCACACATTTTGAAATATTTTTTGTGTTTTTGAAAAATTTTGATTATTTTAATTATTTTTTAATGCAAAATATACTTTAAAAATAAAATATTTTCAAAAAATAGCTTTTATTTTAATTAAAAGTCCCTCATCACAAGGAACTTAGAAAACTATTTTTCATAATTTTTAGGCTTATTTAATTTAATATAATTTACTTTGTGCAAAAAATACTATTTTTACTTATAAAATCCACTTTAATGGCCAAATTAACTTAAATAAATTTGAAATTTTACAGTGAGTTGAAATGATTTTTATGAACAATGTGGAATTGATTTTGTCAATTTTTTATTTATCTTTAATTTAAATAAATTAGTACAATGTAGAAATATTTAATTAATAACAGAAATATATAAAATTATTCAAATCATCACAATAACAATATTTTTCAATCATCACAATATTTTTCCATAAGCTCCTCTGACCATAGGAAGCCTAACAAAATTGATCCCATAATTTTCTGAGGAATATTTTAATTTATATGATTAAATAAAACTAAAATAGCTACTTAGGCTTGAAAATTAAGGTTATAAGCACAGAGGTGCTTTCTAATTTTTGTAAAAATCAGAGAAGATGCCCTCTGTCATGAGGAATCAACCATAAAAATTTCAAGCCATGTTGATTAGTATTTAATAATAATGAATTAAAATAGCTCAGAGAGTATTTAATTAATTAAAAATCATACACTTGGCAAATAATTTTTATTTTTAGTCCACATTTTTTTCCTTTATTCACTGAGCAAGTGGGAATTTTTCTTTAATTTTTATGATTTTTTAGAGAAAGATATGAATTTTTGAAGTTCAGACTTTAAAATAAATTCAGAAAATACATATTTTTCTACTTAAACACGTGGCGCCACCTCATCCTACGACGGCTCCCAGCTCACACGCGACATTCCTCCATTCAACGTCAACATCCACCTAAGCTGCCACACGACCCACCTTTTCGCTCCATCTGTTCGCGATCTCAGCTGTTCATGGAATAAACGCGTTATCAAACGATATCCGTTCATCGTCCCCGAATGACCTAACCCGTAAGCCGTTTACACTAAAACCTTAAGATCTTCATCAAGACTCAACCAAAGTTCACCCAAAGTGCATGGGGTTTTTTTCTAACCCTTCATCTACTCAAGACAAACATATCTATACGGTTGATCAAGCAATAAATCGAGCCATTACATCTGGAGAATTAAAATAAGCTCAAAAGCCTGGGTTAGGTTAAGAGCTCAATATCTTTGTCTGAGAGGGGAGGCCTCATTCAGATGGTTTCAGTAGCTTTGATTGGGTCCAACAAATCTCTAGATGAAGTCTCAGTCCCTAGTGAATTGTCTAGCTATGTTTTTGACCAAGCTTGATTCCAGGTGTTGATCAAAGTCTATGCTAGGGGCTCTATGTGGTGGGGCTTCTATGAGGAATCAACTCCTCTCACTATGGGGATGGTGTGTGCACAATTAATTAATGTTTGGTGGAATGTGGAAGTGTGAGAGATCTGTCCTGGTTTTAGGGCAAATTTCAGTGATGAAATTGGCCCTAACTTGTGGTTGTGAGTGGCTGAGAGCAGGGGGATTGCACTTAGGATGATTTAGAGAGGCTCTAATGAGATTTTGGTAGAGTTTCTCTAAGGATTTTGGCACACCTCTCTTTGGCGTTGGAGGGGTCAATTTAAATCCATGGCTGCCTGATGGAGCTTAAGGGGGTTTGATGGGTGCAAAAGCTTGCTGATGTTGAGAGAAGAAAAGCTCAAGTGGCCAATGGGACCCAGCCAACTTAAAGGGGTTAAATTTTGAGTTTTGGTCATTTGGGGCTCCCTTGGGGTGGCTGTTTCCAATGGCTAAGGTGGTGGTTGGCCAGGGTTCAGTCACTTCTGGGCTCAAGGAGGCCGGGGGGTGCTTAATGATGATTAACTCTTAATTTTATGGCATGATGACAAAGATATTTTGGTTTATGCCCAAAAATAGGATGAAATCCCTTAATTTAGATAAACAATAATCCATAGCAAACCTTAGCTAGTTTAGGTGTGTTTAGGTTGGTCACTAAGGTGTACTTGGTGGTTGTGGTGTCATTAATTTGGTCATTTGGGTATGGCTAAGTCAATTTTGGTGCATTGGTTCAATTTGGGTCAAATTGGCTTGAATTTGGGGTTGGGTTCGACTAGCCATGACATTGAGCCCAATTGAATGATCAATTTGGTTTGGATGATTATCACAAGGAGTTTAGAAAAGATTTGGAGTGATTTTGAATTGATTTGAAGGTTCAATTTGAGGAATTTTGGCATTTGGTCAATTTTGAGGGTGTTGGGTTAGACTTGGGTTTATGTTGAGCTAAAGTTGGGTTAAGTCCAGGGTTAAGTCCAAATTGATGTTTGAAAATGGTCTAGGAGAATATCATGAAGAGTTCTCAACATTAATTGGGTGTCAATTTCGGGGTTCGGGCATTCAATTAGGTGACATTTGGGCATGTGGCCAAATTAAGGCAAATTTGGGGTTTTAAAATTTGGATTGAAATTGAGTGGAATGGAGGCTTGAGCAAGGCTAATTAAGGGTTCAATTTGGTATGTGGAAGTGTTTTGAAGAGTTTATGATGAAAAATTGGGGCAATTAGATAGATTTTGGGTTCAATTTAGTGGGATTTTGATCTTGGGACAAATTGGGGATTTTTTTTTGGGTTGAATTTGGACTCAAATGTGGTTCAATTGATCTTGGATTTAGTTTGAATCAAGTTTAATCATGATGAATTTGAGTTTAGAATTAAAATTGGGGAAGATTATGGTTAAATTGATGGAAATTTGGCCTTTAGGCCTTGGTCAAAATGGTCAAATTAGCCAAATTGGGCTCAATGGAAGGGTTCAAATTGGTTTTAGGGACATTTGAGATGGTTTTGGAGGTTTTGGGAAAGTTTCGGTCACCAAGAGAATTTTTGTAATTTTGGCAAATTTGGGGTATTTAAGTAATTTTGGAAAATTTGGGTGGTTTTGAGCAATTTGGGTAGTTTGAAATGGTTCAAAATCTTTTTTGAACAAATTTGGGTATTTTGGGTGAAATTGAGATTTTTGGCCAAAATTAGGGATTGGGGGTGTTTAGGTAATTTGTGTAGGTTTGTTGGGCAAAAAGCTAAGTTGGATATTTTGGTGAAATTGATGTGTAAACCCCTCTATATGAGCCATGGACCAATGAAATCCTTATTTGGGTCCTTTATGTACTGGTCTTAGCTAAACCCTAGCCTAGGGCTACCGAGTCTAGGGGACTATATACATGAGTCTCCCAAAGATCAAGGGATCAAAGTCAAAAAAGTTTGGGTTTAAGGTTGTGAGTGAAAGTGAATGTAAGTGAGTGCAAGTGAGCGCAAGTAAGTGAACTAGCTCCAGACCAACACCCAAGGTCAACTTTAAGGTTAGACAGTCCTTTGGGGATTCACCTTGTGCTCCCCCATGTTGACCCCACCTACTAAGTGCTAGAGGTTAGGACCAATATGTGGAATTTCAAGTTGAGCAAAGAATGGTTTAGAGTTTCTAATGGTGAGTGTTCCTTTTCTAGTCCTCTAGGAATAGTCAACATGATTCTATGGCTAGACTTTTAGGCTACTAAAGAGGAAAGACTAGACCTCAACCAAAAGTGTGGACAACATGCACAAAATGAATCTATGTCCTTAAAATGAAAATTCATGTTATATCATACAAATAAATTGAAAATTTTGAATGTGAGGTCTTAAATGCATGAAATTCTTAGTGAATGACAAAAGCACATTTGAACATGTTAACACACATGATTACTCAAGAACACTAGAGTACATAATATGCATTTGAACATGGTGATGTTGATTCAAACATAATACACATAACATAATATAATAATTTAAATTTTTAAGTGCTAAAAAATATATATGAATAGACATATATGTATGTATATTTTTATATTTTGAAATATTCAACTCTAGACTTATTTGATGGAAGAATCTACCTAACTTAGTCAATCTCCCATGAATTGGATGGTGGTGAGGCGTACCAAATATCACCATATAGAATGGTGACATGCCCATCTTTGTTTGGTTTGGTATGTCAAACATATCACCATATATAGCTGTGACATACCCACCATCACTTGCTTGGTTAAATCGTGACTATGAAGAGTTTTCTAACGAAAAATCCCTTGATTTGAGGAATGAAAATCAAGGCTTTCATTTCTGAAATATATAAAAGCTTCACATATACCAACAAAATGGTGGAGCAACCAAGCATGTGTAAGGTTCTTAGCATCAAGACAGCAATTCCCTGAATCTATAACCTTATTTGAAATGGGAATGAAGGAGATGGATTTGGAAAACTTAAGGAACAAAGGGACCATAAAGAATGCTTATTAATTTATGAGTTCCTCTAACATCACCCTAGCTTAGAACTCTAAAATCCGTTTAAGGGCTTTTAAAGACGAATAAATGAAGAAGGAATTTCACCACTATGGGTTTGATGTCGGTTTCCATCTCCTTAAGCTCCTCTTTGCATAAGAAAATGATATGGAAGTCAATGGTTACTCCTCTTCCAAAGTACCTTCAACATATAAGAAAAGCCCTACTAAAACTTTGAAGAGATTGGGAAGAAATAATTATCTTCAAATGCTCACTCTCACAAACTTTGGAAGGTGGGTAAACAACTTTCCCTTAGGTTATAAAATGCGAGGAAAAGAAAAGAAATGGAATGAAAGAAGGCTCTTATCTCCATAATTTTTTTCCTTATTAAACTCTCTTAACTGCTTTCCAAAAATTCCTTTGATAAAACTCTAAGTATGCACATTTTGGCTCCAAAATTTCATCCAAAAGCTTATAAAAAACATTTTTAAATCCACCTAGGATTGTGCTTATTTGTTGGCTTAGAGAATGGAGGTCATTCTTCCTTCATATTAAACCATTCTTCACTAGCCCATGCCAAATTTTGGTACTGATCCTGACTTATTATTTATGTGCACATTATAACAATGTATTTGATGATATTTTTCACTTATGTTTCCATACTTTGCAATAGAACAAAAAACTTGATCCTGGAGAAAATAAGAATTTAACCTTTTGATTTATATATATATTGGGATACTATGCAAGTATATGTATCATTATCAAGTAATATATGACTTGCTGATTAAGCCCCGAATATCGAACCCACAGAGAATTTAACAATATGCACTATTAATCAACAAACTTTCTATTTTAAAAAGACAATTACTTAAACTATAGATATTTTCAGAGTATGTAAAATTCAAATCTTTTTGGTATTTTTGATATTTTGACAAAACAATAAAACTTCTAAAGATAACTTGAGTTTATGTAAAAGAAAATCACTTGATATGAAAAATATCTTTTTCCTTATCATGAGTCAGTAATAAATATAGGATTTTTGTTGTGGAAGTACGCAAAATGGGTTTTGCCAAATAGGAGCAATATTATTCTTTACCCTTATTATAGATGCTATAAAGAACAATGGCTAATTTAAAGTTTGAATAGTTCCGAAGATCGGCTAGGCAGGGAAGATACCAGCTCTCACTCTAGAGTTCAATCGATTCCCTCCACCTAGGGGCTAACATCTCGTATCAGAACCTAAAATAAGAAATCAAGTTGGGGGCTTTAACCTGTCACTTTAAAGTCCTCTAACTTTACACCCTTCAAAGATTATTTTCTATTTGCACTC
>NW_018164523.1:116244-120252 GCF_001263595.1 Phalaenopsis equestris
ATGGAATTAAATCATCACAACTTCTTCCAACATTAAAGATTAATACTCTCCACAACTTCCATCCAACACTCTAATTACTTATCATTTTAAGGAGAAAGATAAGGAAAATTACTTAGAATCCATGAAGAAACAAAACCACACTAGAAATCATTGTCAAACTAATAATAAGTCTCAATTAAAACCAAAAGTAGTTCAAAAACAAAGATAAAAACTTATCTTAAATCCTCCATCAAACTCTTGAAGTTCCTTTGAATCTCTTCTCTTTTACAACACTATTGATTCTCACAATAAAACTAAAAACAAAAGGATAAAGTAATTTGTGGTGCCTAAAAGTTTCTCCCTTTTAAGCACTTTTCAGGACTCTTCAAAAAGTCTCAACTTTCTTCTTTTATAAATCTCGAAGAGGTGCCTTGGTAACTCTTCAAAATGTGACCCAATTTGATGTATTCTCCAAAGGATGCCTCCTTTCACAAGTCTTTTAATCATATTTTTGTTTCTAGTGGTCATAACCACCTTCTTTAGCCAATAGATGCCTCAAATGTCTCTTTAAAATTTGGCAAAATGAATTAAACCGTCAAATAACCGCCTTTGGTGCTTAAGCCCGGGGCCTCCGATGCTTAGCGCTTAGGCGCCAAAACTCTTTTGTAACATTTTCACATTTTTCTCCAAATTTGATTCTTTTTCACTCTTTTTAGCATTTTTCATCTTTTTTACTTGTACCTGAAAGAAAAACACACAAATACCTTCCATTAAAGCGCAATATCTCAAAAATAGGTATAAAAAGGTGTCTAAAAACACTATATATTTTAGGTGTATCAGCTACAGGTAGGTTAAAATGGACAAATTATTCAAAACATCACCCCAAACATGAAAGCAATATGAGTTTGTCCTAGGTACATGCACACACATGTGTGTGCACTTGTGCTGTGCATATGCATGTTTGTGTGTGGACGCTAGCTTCGCTAGCACACTATGGAGAATAAATGCAGGATTGTGCATTTGTGCATATGTGTGTGTGGGGTTTCATATGGATGTTTTTTTACTGCGGTGAGCAATTTAAAGATGAAAAATAGTCCTATGATATTTAGATAGTTGCCATATACATATTATATTAAAGTTGAAGCTAACAAATGATCCTAAACAAAAGCATTGTGTTGGTTATACACATTGTGCTTGTTGGCTATTTGTGATAATCAAATGAGACACCACATGTAGATGGTTTAAGAAAACCATGCTAGTCCCAAACAAATCACACCTATTGAGATGGAATTAACAAGAAGAAGCCCTTCATTAACCAGGAAAGATACATACAATAGACTTGAAAATGTTCCGTCATACAGAATAGGACCAAAATCGACATACGATCTTCATTGGCTGATCAAAACTACAACATACTTGAAAAATCCATATTATACATAATTCAAACTAGTACATGTAAACTTCTTTCATCAGGTGAACAAAACATATGACAAACATGGAAAAGTGCATTAAAAACTCAAACCAAGATAGGTAAATGACCTTCATTGGCTAGATAAAGGATTTATATCATACTGGAAAAAGTCACATCATAATAATTCAAACTAAAGCGAGCATAAGAAATTCATTGATTGAATAGAACATGCAATAGAATTGGAAAAACACGTTATAAAACAAAACTAAGACATATATAAGACCATCATTTGATGGACAAAGTGACATATAATAGACATAAAAAAGTTGTGTTATAGAAATTCAAACAAAAATAGGTATATGTCCTTCATCAGTTGAATAAAGTATGCATCGGACTTAGAAAGTTAATGTTGCAAAACCAATCTAAGATAGGCATAAGACCTTTATGTTGGGATTCAAACCACAATCCACATAAGACCCTTGGTTTTAATATAATCCACTAAGAAAATAATGACTTTATTGAGCTAAAACATACATTATGTTTTAACTTTCCAAATTCAATCTAAAGATTAACTACAATTTTGGAGTTTGGTAACTCAAACTAGGCTAAAAGGTTAAACTAGGTTAGGGTTAAGAAAAGTATTACCCTTCGTTTTAACAAATTTAGAAAACTAGATCCATGAGCTAGATGGGATATTTACCATAAAGGGGATCATCTTATTTTCTTTTTTGCCTCAAAAATAGAAAGCTTACTTGTGGAAGCAACCAAAAGAATCAGGATTACTCGACCCATGCTAGAGGTTACCTAGAAATTGGGTTTTAGTTTTGGCCTCTCATACCCATTCCAAATATTATATGAACGTTGGGTTTTAAATTTATACCTAGGCATAAAGTCCAACCGTAAAGGGTAAGTTTTTGGTGTTCCAGAACTAGCTAAACAGGGGTATCTAAGAGGAATATGAATCTTCCTCCCTTAGTACGATTGAATCCATACAACAGATGGAACATTTACCATTTTGTTAGATCATATTATTTCCTCTTATGTCTCCTAAGCAAGTAAATACTTGCACTAGGGATCACATAAAGGCTGATCCAACTAAGGAATTATATCTGTCAACCTGAAGTGCAACTTTCAAATGGAAGAATTTGTGATTTTGTCATTTAGATGTGACCTAAACATTTAGTTAAATTAGGAAGGAATAAATTTAATTCTTGATTACTCAGACACAACACAAATTCCAACCTATAGAATATGGATGTTTGATAAAGAGAAAGAAGTATTGTTTCATCTCTACCTTATACCATTTTTTGCAGGATTACATTGTTTGGAAATCTCACTTATTGAGATCAGAACTACAAATGTATCTTTCAATCTCTCGAGTCAAGACAGGAATATGAGTATGTTCAAGAAGACTAGAGCCTACATAAGAGAGGCATTTACCTTAACATAAAATATATATATAAGAAAAATCATTTATTCATTTGCTATAAATATGTGAAAGTTACAAAGAAAGAGCGAGGGAATAAATATAAAGAAGATTAGCTTGTCCTCCTTATGCAAAGGGAACAATTCAGTAGGAGGAAATTGATACACCTAAAATATATAATATTTTTAGACATATTTTTAATAGTGTTTTTATACACATTTTTATACTTATTTTTTAGATATTGCACTTTAATGGAAGGTGTTTGTATATTTGTGTTTTTCTTGTAGATACAAGCAAAAATGAAAAAAAAGCTTAAAGGAGTGAAAAAGGATCGAATTTGGAGCAAAAAGGTGAAAAATTGTGCAAAAGAGTTTTGGCGCCTAAGCGCCAGATTCAGCGCTTAAGCGCCAGTTAAAAAGAAGGTCGTGCCTAAGCTCTGAGACCCCGCGCTTAAGCGCCAGTGGCAGTTACTAGACGAGTAAAATCGGTTTTCACGAATTTTAAAGAGGTTTTTTATGTAGCCACCATGGATGAAAATTATCAAGAAATAATGCATCTCTTGGGCAAATACATTGAATCAATATACATCTTAAAGAGATCCCAAGGCACCTCTTGGAAAACTATAAAAGAAAGAATATAGAACTTAAAAAAGAGTCCTAAGAAATTTTGGCAACTTTTGAAAGTTCTTTTCTCGGGAGTTAGTTCAGAGAGATTTTCAGGAACCACATTTTATTTTACTTTGTCCTTTTTGTTATTTTGTTTTGAGTGATTGTAAAAGAGAAGAGATTCAAAGAAACTTCAAGAGTTTGGTGGAGGACTTGAGATAATTTTTATCTTTTTGTTTTAGACTACTATTGGTTTTAATTAAGACATGTTGTTGGTTTGACATTGGTTTCTTCTTTTAAACTAATGTGCGGTTTTGTTTTCTCTATGGATTCTGAGTAGTTTTCTTAATCTTTCTTCTTAAAATGATAAGTAATTAAGTTTTGGATGGAAGTTGTGGAGAGTATTGATCTTTAATGTTGGAAGAAGTTGTGATGATTTAAATCCATGCACTTCATTTACTTCTTGATTTGGTCAATCAAGATGTTAAAATTTATTGTGAGAACTTGTAAGAACCGGGTTGGTATTGTCTCATTCAACAATTGGAAAGAATCATATGAGGTTGTATGAATGAGAATGTAGTTCATAT
>NW_018164523.1:120441-186942 GCF_001263595.1 Phalaenopsis equestris
TAGCCGGTCTTCAGAAATATTCAAACTTTAAATTAGCCAATGTTCTTTATAGCATCTCTAGTAAGGGTAAAGAATATTATTGCTCATATTTGACATAACACAATTTGCATGCTTCCACAACAAAATTCATATACTTATTACTCATTCATAATAAGAAGAAAGATATTTTCATATTAAATACTTTTTTTCTACAAAAACTTTAGTTATCTTTTTACTACTTCGTTAAAATATCAAAAATATTTTTAGTTTAAGTAATTCTCTTTTTAAAAATAGAAAAACTTTCTAAAAAGTACATATTGCATAATCTTCCCTGTGGGTTCGATATTCAGGTCTTAATCAAAAAGTCCTATGTTACTTGATAACGATACGTATACTTCCGTAGTATCCTAGTATAAATATATATAAATTAAAAGGTTAAATTTTTATTTTTGTTCAGAATTAAGTTTTTGGTTTTGTTATAAAATAAAGAAATATAAGTGAAAAATACCATCAGAACTATTGTTATACTGTGCATAAGCATTAAGTATTCAGGGATCAAGTTTTTGGCGCCATTGCTGGGGATTAAAATCTTCAAGTAGTGGTGTCAACTTCATAAATCCTTACATATACAAAATATCGGGATCAAGTTCTTGGCGCCGTTGTCGGGATTAAAATCTTCAAGTAGTGGAGTCAACTTATACAAAATATCGAGATAAAAAACACATCTAAAAAATCTATTTGAGAGGAAGCACCTCCCTTAGCAAGCCAATTAACAGGTTCGTTAGTTTCACTTGAGGTATATATCCACTGCATATTTAGTTGTTGAGAGATTTGGGCAATTTGCTTGATGTACATGTTTATGTGCCAATGTGAAGATGACATAGAAGTACAACACTACCAAAGAGCCATAAAATCCCCTAATAATCAAGTTAGTACAATTATGTGAAATGGAAATTGGGAGCAACCATAATAGCCTATACCTCAACTTGTAAAAGAGGAATAGTAAATAGATTCGCTGAAAACATAAGTAAGGTTTTACCGAAATGATCCTAAAAACTCCCTTAATACCCACATTAATATTAAAGGCGCGACCATCAATGTTAAAATTAATCTAGTTAAATCAAGTTTTCTCCAATATATTAGTTGGGAAAACTATCTCAGATTATGAGGATTTCTTAGGAAGCACTTAGATAGAGGTTGTAGAGCATCCACAAAATGATTTATGACCCTCTCATACATGATCACCTTTTGAAGATGGGTCATTACATGATAGAAAGTTAATGTAGGACTCTCCCTTTGTTCTTGTTCCTTGTGCTTCATGGTGTTTCTAGTCATCCAAATGAACTAACAAATTTAAAGAGGAATACTTTGCAAAATTGGATTGGTGGTTTGAGACCAATCAAGGAAACAATCATTAATGGAGTTATACCTTCTCCTAGGCATATCAGATTCAATGAAACAATAAAACATCTTCAAAGCTCCATAGTGTACCTACAAGATAGAAAAATATGACAAATGGATTCCTTCATACACAGGAGGAAAATGAAGGAAGTCTAATGCCCTTTAGATTGAGGATGTCATTAGTAGACAACAAGGAGTGAAAAATTCACCAGCAAAGAATGATATAAATGGTTTGAGGGGAAGATCCCACCATCACTTGTAGTAATTAGAATTGTCAAGTTGCTCAAAAGTTTGTGCAATGGACTTGGGTACTGTTTTGCTAGCACACTTTTTGAAAATCAAGTCATGTCTTCTTTATGAATAAAAAGGAATTTTGTTAATATAAAAACCATCATTTTGTGTCACCATGTTGTTGAGTTTGGTTACATCCCTTCTTCTTTTTGTCCAAATATTAGATATAGTAATAGTAATGTTCATAGGAGTCTCATAAAGATCAGTAAGAGGCCCCAAAGAAGACCAATCATCAAGCTAAAAGCTCACCTTGCCATTCCCACGGTCCCAAGGAATAAACTTAGAATCATTTCTATGACTAATCAGCTCCTTCCAGACCACAAAATCAATAATCTGAGGTGTGCACTCTAATGGGGGAGATTTGAAACAACAATTCTTCTCTTAAGATATGCCCAGAGGGAGTTATTGATCCCAATTTTATATGACAGTATGATGTATGCAATTATAATCTTAATTTTTTCCCTATATTTCTTACTTTGCAATGACTACCAAAAACTTGCCTTTGAAGCAAATAAGAATGCAATTATTATATTCAATTATAGGATACTACATAAGTATACGTATCGTTATCAAGTAATATATGATTTTTTGATTAAGCCCCGAATATCAAACCCACATGGAGAAATACAATATGCCACAAAAATCGGAAGAAATTAGATAATAAATTTTACTTTGCAAAATATTCTTACTCAAACTATAGATGCTATAATATGAATAAAGTTTAATTCTTTTTATTAATTTTTTTATTGAAAGTAAAGTAACAACTAACTCAATTTAAGTAGATATTTGTAAGATGAAAGTAATATAAATAAAATATATTTTTCTTTATCATGAATCAGTAACAGGTATAAGAATTCTATTATAAAAGTATTCAAATTGTGTTGTGCCAAATAAGAGCAATAATATTCTTTATCCTTACTAGAGATACTATAAAAAACATTGACTAATTTAAAGTTTCAATATTCTTGAAGATGAGTTGGTAGGGAAGATACTAGCTCTCACTCTAGAATTCCCTCTTCTCCCTCCACCTGGGGCTAACATCTTGTATCAAAACCTAAAACTATAAACCAAATTAGGGGCTTTGGCCTATCACTCTAAAGTCCTCAAATTCTATACCCTTAAAAGTTCATTTCCCTATTTTTTTGCACTCAATAATATGAAATATATTCTCATCCATACAATATCATGTGATTATTACCATTAGTTGACTAAGAAAATATCATCTCAGATCTTACATGTTCTCAAAAAAAAATATTACCATCTTAACTAGCCAAATAAAGAAGTAAATGAAGTATAAGGTTTAAAATCATCACAACTTATTCCAACATTATTATTCCAACATTAAAGTTATTCCAACATTAAAGATTAATACTTCACACAACCTCCATCCAATACTTAATCACTTATCATTTTAAGGAAAAAAATAAAGAAAACTACTTAGAATTCTTGACAAAAATACAACCACACTTAAGTTGAAAGTAGAAATCATGCAAACAAAGCAAGAATTCTAAATGAAAACCAAATGTAGTCATAAAGATAAAAACTTATCTCAAATCCTCTTCACCAAACTCTTGAACTCTTGAAGTTCCTTTGGTTCCTTTGAATCTCTTCTCTTTTTTTCTCTTACAATACTCTCTATTCACACACTACAACTCCTCTCTTCTTTTCTCTAATAAAATATCCTAATTAATCTATGAGAGAGACGTTAATGGCGTCGCTATGGGGGTGGTGTCAGAGATTCTTCTTCAATCCAATCCAAGTCTTCTTTTATAATTTTTCAAAAGGTGACTTGGTGTCTCTTCAAAATGTGTCTACATTCAATGAATCTTTCAAGATTTTTCTCCTTTCAAAAGCAATCTTAATGTATTTTTGTGTCCATTAACTATTTCTCATGTTTTCACGTAGATTTGCTTAAAAAATCTCTTCAAAAATTTATTCAAATTCATTGAATCACCAAGTAACTAGTTCTGGTGCTTAAGTGCGAGGTACTTGGCACTTAGGCGGGGCCTTCTCGGTTTTACTAGCGCGTAAGCGCCAATTCTGGGTGCTTAGGCGCCACAGTTCTTTTGCACATTGATTCTGATTTTCTATATATATAGATGTAAAATACGATATCTGCGATTATACGATTAATTTACTTAATAGTTATTCTTAATTTGCAACAAAGCCAAAAATTTGATCCGAAGCAAAAACTAAGTAAATCTTTCACTATGAAGCAAATAAGAATGTAGTTATAATATTTCAATATGGGATACTACGTAAGTATACGTATCGTTATCAAGTAATATAGAACTTTCTGATTAAATCCCAAATATCAAACTCACAGGGAGGACTAAATTTAGAAAACCAAATTTTACTTAGTAACATATTCTTAGTTAAACTTAAGATGCTAAAATAAGAAAGAAAGTTTGATTCTTTTTGTAATTTTTGATAATTGAAAATAAAGTAAACAACAAATTTTCTTCACTAAAATACTTGCAAGATGAAGGCAAAATTAATAAAATATCTTTTTCCTTATTATGAATCAGTGATAAATATAGAAATTCTGTTGTGGGAGTAAGCTAAATGTGTTATGCCAAATAGGAGCAATAATATTCTTTACCCTTACTAATACTATTCTTTACCCTTACTAAAGATGTTATAAAGAACATTGGTTAATCTATAGTTTGAATAGTCTTGAAGACCAGCTAGGTAGGGAAGATACTAGCTCTCACTCTAGAATTCCCCTTTTTTCCTCCACCAGGGGGCTAACATCTCATATCAAAATCTAAAATTATAAATCAAATTGTGGGCTTTAGTCTGTCACTCTAAAGTCCTATAATTCTACACCCTTTAAAAATTTATTTCCCTATTTATTTGCACTCAACCCCATGAACTACACTATCATTCATGAAATCAATATGTGATTCAAATCATTTGTTGACTGAGACAATACCATCTCAGATCTTACATGTTCTCACAACAAGTATTAACATCTTAATTGGTCAAATTAAGAAGTAAATGAAGTGCAAGATTTCAAATCATCATAACTTCTTCAAACATTGAAGCATAATACTTCACAGAACTACCTTTAAATATTTAATCACTTACCATTTTAAGGAAAAAGATAAAAAAAATTACTCAGAATCCATAGAGAAAATACAACCACACATGAGTTTAAAAGTAGAAATCATGTACACAAATAAGAAATCTAAATTAAAACCAAGTGTAGACACAAAGATAAACACTTATCTCAAATTTTCTTCACCAAATTTCTTGAAGTTACTTTGAATTTTCTTTATTCTTTCACAATACAAACTAACACTTAAAATAAAATAAAATAAAATAAAGGTGGTCGGCAGTGGCGGCGACGGCGATGGTGGCTGTAAAGTTTGATGGGTTGCTGGCCTCCTTCTTGGAAAATCTAAGTTTTTTCTTATAAAAACCCAAGGGGTGCCTTCCTTTGAATTTTCTTTCTTTTTTCACAATACAAACTAACACTTAAAATAAAATAAAATAAAATAAAGGTGGTCGGCAGTGGCGGCGACGGCGATGGTGGCTGTAAAGTTTGATGGGTTGCTGGCCTCCTTCTTGGAAAATCTAAGTTTTTTCTTATAAAAACCCAAGGGGTGCCTTGGTGTCTCTTAAAAAAAGTGTCCATTTAATGAATCTTCTAGAAGTTGCATGCTTAAAAAGCCAATTGAGTTAATTTTTGTGTCCATGGGCTATTTCCCACATTTTTATTAAGGGTTGTTTCAAACATCTCTTCAAAAATCCGCTCCAATTAATTAAATCATCAAGTAACTATTTCTGACGCTGAGCGCGGGGTGCCTGACACTTAAGCATGGAGCCTCTAACACTTAGGCGTCAAACTTGGACGCTTAGGCGCCCCGATTCATTTTTGTACCTTTTTTCATTTTTGCTCCAAATTTGACCCTTTTTTACTCTGTTTAGCATTTTTTTTACCCATTTGATTGTAACTGCAAGAAAAACACAGAAATACCTTCATTAAAGATCAATATAACAAAAATATGTATTAAAATGTATATAGAAACACTATATATTTTAGGTGTATCACACATCTTCTTCATTTGCTCCAAATTTGATAATTTTTCACTCCTTTCATAATTTTTCATCCATTTGATTGTACCTGAAAGAAAAACACACAAATCTGAAAGAAAAACACAAAAACACACAAATACTTTCTATTAAAGCGCAATATCTCAAAAAATAGGTATAAAAATGTGTGCATAAAGATTATATATTTTAGGTGTATCAGTTATCAACCTTGAATTTAATCTAAATTTTCATGAAATTAATTTTCATGGAATCATCAAAGGATCTGAAGCCCCTAAACCACCAAGATTGATAGCTTTACATAAGTTTTTCCAATTAGCCCAATGAAAGCTATGAGAATCTTTCTTGAACCTGAGAAATTTATTAAAGAGCCTCTCCAACCTTTGCATAATGGTCCTGGGAATTTTAGACACTTGCATGGAATACAAAGGATTAGTAGCAAGATTACTTTTCAATAGAGTGATCTTACCCCCACAAAGAAAGAGAGTTATTCTCGCAAGTAAAAAAAATCAATTAATTTCTAAAAATTCCCTTAAATAAACAACATTTCTTCTTGCCCTTACTGATTTTCATGCTAAGGTAAGAAATAGGTAATGCAGCCTTTGTGAAGCAAGTGTAATCAGCCATCCAACTATAGAAAGAAGGTTAACACATCAATATAAAAAATTCATGCATCAAAAAGGCTTTAAGGGAAAAAAATCCATATAATAAAAACAATAAGAAAACCATAAATCTTACATCAAAGAGTATGAATTAAGATTAACTAAAACGCAAGATGAAAGAGAACATGAACTTTGCTATTGGAGGAATAGAAATGTAGCAATGTAAGAAGTATAGAAAACTCACTACAGAGCCATTCAGTCGTTGCAATACATCATGATTATCTTTGTTCAATATAAATGTTTGTGGGTTGTAGTGAATGAAGATCACCATGATGTACTAGACGGGCTACCTCAAAATCCTAGGCTTGTGATTAAATTTTGAGAAAAGATGTGTTGTTGTAGATTTGGTTGCTCTCCCAGAGTTGTTTCTTTGTACATCCTCGTCGTGCTACTTACAGGGTTAGCTCCAAGCTCCGCATCAAAGTAGTAATCCATAGGGCTAAGGTTCAAAAGGTTTTACTGTGTGTATGTTTCAATGTTTTTCTTTTGTTATTATTCAAGCATTATGGGGGGTTAAAGTTGATTAAAACGACACCGATTAGGATCCCACAATTCCCTCATTTAAGTACCCCTATTTTCTTTTGAATTTACTTAGTCTAAATGAGTTGTTAAACTCATTTAAACTTGGGAAATCTTGTTAGAAACCGTAGGTTATCTCATCCAAGGGATTTCCGTAAGTTCAAAAGAGGTGTTTTATGTTTTGATTCGTTGTTTTGAAAAAGGTTTGATTTTTTTTTATCTTTTGGAAATGTTTGTGTTTGACTTTTAAAAATTTTTTGTTTTAATTTTGAAGCAATTTAGGTACCAAACATGCAAAATATTTGAAAGTAGTAGTAAATTACAATAATAAAATGACAGAAATGCAGTAAATAAAACTATAAAAGCATATCTGTCATTTTCTTGCTACCTCCACTAAAATGTTAGTTTTCAAAGCATGTGTATATAATGAAAGTGAGAGAAAAGTAGAACTTAACAGGTGAGATCCGACCTAAGTGCATACAACCGTCATGAGTGGACACTTAAGATGTTTAGTCAGAACCGTTGTTTAGTTGAACTATGACGTTTTGAGGATGATATTCTTGAGCAAAAAATAATAATTTCAATTATCCTTCAAAATATCTAAAAGATTATAAGTGTGTTCGGGGCATAACCCTAAACAACTTTTAATGTCTTTTGAATCATTTCGAGTTCATTTGGACTTATTATATTGCTAAAGAAAATCCTCTAAAGTGAAGTTAAAATCTTGATGAGATGCTTAGTGAATATGCTTCAATTAGTCTATGAGTAGGATAATTAACCACTCATTAGATATCGTATTTGAAAGATCATAGGTAGGGACCTATAAGGGTAAACAAGACTGTTAAAGGATCTAGAAATCCTTACCATTGATTGGTTTTGAGCTTGTAGTGTTTCAAAAGCATTTAAGATTGATTCCAATTCCTTTCTGAACCTTTTCAAATAATTCTTAGATCGAACCTAGCTCACTACCAAGCTCTTAGATGTTTTTAGGGGCAAAACTATAATTTAAGGGAGAATTGATCAAAGTGTCAATCTTTATCAAAGAGATCCAATTATTATTTCCAAATTAGGGGAATCTAAATTAGTGATTTATTATACTCTAAACTTGATCCCCATTCACATTAGAATCATTTGATTTAAATTGACTTCCAAACCTCTAAGGTTCAAAGAATTGCATTCTTACCCTTTTTATGGGTGGTGAAGAGAACTGGTTTCTATCTCTTACCCTTGTATTTTGTTCACCTCAAATGACTATTTAGGATCAAAATTAACCTATTTACCCTTGGTCATCCTAAAGTTTTAATTAGATTTTACAACTTTACAATTATCATTTTACCCTTAAGGTTCCAAGTACCACAATTTTTTCAATTTAATTCCAATGATCTTGGAAATTTCTTATTGTCTTCCTCATAGATTAATTGAAACATCATACGAGAAATCATGCTTCCTAATTTTTATATTTAATTATAATAATTATTTTAAATAAAACACAGGGATTTTCAAAGATAATTTATTTGACTAAGTAAAGTAAACCATTTATTTTTTAGGAAAACTGTTAGAGGTTTACATGGATTAGAGGAACATTTAGATCAATTTTAGTGAAATTTTGAATTATAATTTTAATTTTTTATGATTCTTTTAATTGATTTTGGTGATTAAATAAATGAGAAATATATTTTAATTTCAAAAATTAACTTTTGTATCTTTCAAAGGCAACATGTTTGGTGCAATCAAACACCTTTTTTACTTGAAATTTTACTCTTCTGGTTTTCATGCATTGAAATTACTCCTACATAAGATTTTTCGTCGGTGCACCATTTAAGAAAATAGACTGTGCAAGTGTGTCCATATCATAGAAACCATTCAAATGAGCTCCTCCATGCCCAAATCAAACTTTATTTGGGGGTTCCATCATGACTACAATATTTTGGACGATAATGAGTATAATCATAATAATAGCATGGTAACAACCCAAATAAAATTTAAATCAAGATCAAACTCAAATTAAGTTAAAAAAAAATTAAATTTTATCAATTAAAACCTTGTTAAAATTTTCATAAAAAATTCACAAAAAATTTCTCTCATAGGATGAGGCCCACACTTTGGCTTCCATGTCCTTGTCTCACTAAAACTAACCACACCATTGTGTCCTCCTAAAATTTCGAAACCAAATAAGCCAAGATTATATTTTTGCTCTAATCACTCATGACCATCAAATTTTGAAATTCCTTCCACTTCTACTTCCTTGCCAAATTTCTTCAGCCTTCTCATATCAAGTCCTAGGTTTCACCATTCTCTACACGCCCGGGCTTACCTCACCCCCTCACCCCCTCCCTCTCAATATAAAAATAGCAAACCTTACCGTTATTTTTTTTCGTAACCACCCAAACCACTCATCTTCTCATTTCCCCATCAAGAGGGAAAAATAAGCGAGACAATTTTATAGTTTTATGTGATACACATGGCTTTTTAAACATAAATAGCAGGGCTTGCGCGGCCTCCTCCACCACGGGCTGAGGAAACTATGGAATCTCAAATCGATGCGACCAGCGCTGGTGTCGACGTCGACGAGGTCGCCGCACTGAAGGAGATGCGCCTCCAACTCATGGACGCCATTGACGCCCGCCGCGCAGTGCAGCAGGACCTTCTCTCTTCCATCCAAACCCTCGTACCTGAATTCGCTACGTCCCTCGACATCTCCCTTCGCCTCATTCCTAAACCTAACCCTAACCCTAACCGCAACGGCACTACCAACCCAAATACTAGCGCAAAAACATCTTCGGAGTGCCGTCGCCGACCTCTCGCAGATTCTAAAGCCCTGTCCCGTACCCGCAGGAAGACCTCTCCCATCCCCCTACGTTCTTCCCGCTACCGCTTTAATGATGAACAAGACGAAGGAAGCGGCGTAGGAATCGCTGGAGATCGGCTGTCGGTCGTGCGTACTATGGTGGCGGTGTGCCTGCTTGAGCTAGTTCCCTTCGCGGAAATTGACTCAACCGCGCTACTTCGTCGGCTGGAGAGCGACCAGTCTTCGGCCACTTCGGCTGAAAAGGCCGCCATGGTTGAGCTTGGCGGCGATTTTGGAGCGATATCTGCGGTTGAGACGGCCCTCCGCCGCATTTCCGAGGATAGCGGCGGAGTGCAGCTGGAGGACTTCACGGTTAACGGAAAGTCAATGTTAATGGTCTGGGGTATTGACCGGAGTAAGCTGCTTAAGGAGCTTCCTGAGAGCTCTCAACAGCAGCAAACACAGCCCGTGGAATTTGGTTCTGGTGACGCAAGTAGTCAGATTCAGGCAGCTCTAATGCCTGTAGCTGACCGGGGTGCTGCTATGTTACCTAGGCCACCCCATGATCTATGGATGGGTCACCCTGATCCCCATTTATCTGGCATGCCACCAATGTATACAGGGGCTGGTGCGCAGGGGCCAATTATTGGCCCAAGGGGTGGCCCAAGGATGATGGGATTGATGGGAATTCCTAGAGTTATCGGTGTTCCACCTCTTCACCGTCCACTAATTGGACCTGGTGCATCAATGGTAGGACCAAATCCCCCACCAGCCAAGCCTAGAACAGAGGAGGATGACAGGAAGGACATTGAGGCATTGCTAAATAAGAAGACCTTTAGGGAGATGCAGAAGTCCAAAACTGGAGAGGAGCTTTTGGATCTCATCCACCGGCCAACTGCGAAGGAAACTGCTGTTGCTGCAAAGGTTTGGAGATGCTAATTCTCATTCATTTAGGGCTTGTTTGGGAACATCTTTTTTCTTTGTTTTTTTTTTGAAATATGTTTGTTTAGTATATTTATATATTTATATTTTCTATTTTAAGAAGTAAAATAACTTATTTTTAAAAACATTCAATATAACTGTCACTATTGTTGCCCATAGCCGTCCGGTGCCAGTTGCTAATGCCCATTGCCACTCATAATAACCTACTATCATCAGCCCTTGGTATCGATATCGCTGCCTGCTGCCACTGTTGGCCTTTTTGGTTGGCTCTAATGCCACCTCCAATTCCTGTCTTTGCTTTGTTTACAACCACTGCCATTATCACACAAATCAATAGTAATTAATAAAAATAAAAGTATATTTTTAAAATAATGAATACGGTTTATTTCAAATTAAAATATGTAAAAAATGAAAAAAAAAGTGATCCCAATGAAACCCTTAGGTATTGTGACTAAATGACTGTTTTGTTTGATGTGATATAGATAGTATTTTTGTGTTGGTAATAATGCTATTTGGATTACAAGCTTATGCTATAGATACAAAGACTTTTATTCATTGTTATTTCTCTTAGAGAATGCAATATTAACTTGTCCAATCAATGGTGATTTTTGTCTTTTTGTCCTCTTAAATTTTATTATCATAATAAAGGTAATCTAAATAATGCTCAGTTCTATTGCCATTATATTGCTTAATTTTGGTTATTAATGCTATCTAGATTCTCAAATTTGATGCTAGCATGAAGCCAAGTAATCTTTTTGTTTGTTTTAATATTTTCTTTGTTGCAATGCTATATTATTTATGATCAATGATGTTTTGTTTGATGTTATCTCTTACACTGATGTAATTTGAATAAATTGCAACCAAATTGGATACTATCTAGATTACCTTAATCTTAATGTTTAAAAAAAGGAAAAAATCAGTAGCAATTATTCTAAATAATATTTCATTTAAAAAAAAAAAGATAACTTCAAACCATATATAGAAAATAAAATTATCTAAATAACATTGAACCAACCAGACCCTTAATTTTATTTCAATAGCAGTATTATCTTGATAAAATCATATCAAATAGCCGCTAACTGCTATTCCCACTTTTTCATTTTAATGCATAGACAAATAAATGAAGCTGTTCATGGAATATAACATGATGTTATATTTTTGTTGGTTGTACTTAAATTGTTAATTTCAGGCACTTATGATAAACGTTTTCAGGTGTTTTGATAGCATGTGTAAGATGGAATTCCAGTTTCTTTATTTTTAAAATGATTATCTTGACCTGTCTAGAACTTCATGATCCTTTTGAAGTTGCTAGGTGTTGCTACACAAGAATTACCATTTCATTTTGTTTGCATTTGCCATGGGAGTGGAAGATGATAGTCGAGGTGTTTGGGGGCTGGTATTTCTTCCTTTGGTAACAAATTTTCAGTTTGTTTCTGATTGCTGTATATTTAATATCAAACGGTTAAGGTTTGTATTTTTGGATCGTGAAGTTGTCTTCTAGGCATAAATGTTTAATTTTTGTGTGCATCCAATTTATCTATGATTGTAATAATCCTTGGACTATTAATTCCATTAAAGTGTGATTTTAATAATTATGCATTAGAACCTTTAAAATTTTGTGAGAAAATATTTTAAAGAAGTAACAAATGTATGTATTGAGGATGCTGTATGGAGAAAATGTTTTAAAGATTTATTGGCTGAAACTTTTGTATGGGAGTCATGTTCAAGAGAGGTAGTTAAATGCTTAAAGGTTTTGATAAGTGCTTGTATGACGAGCCATCAAATTAACTTGCTTTTGAATCATTAAGTGCAGGCAATTAGTATCCCTTGTTTCATGTTGAATTTATAATATGGGGATTGATTATCCAGCCTTTTGAGGACATTTGACGATTCTCGCAGATGAACTATATGATTGGATTTGAATGCCATGATGATAAAGATGATGATGATTTGTTGGCACGTTAATTGATTAGAAATTGAAATGTTTTATTTGTAATTTTCTTTTTTATTTATGCCATTAGTTTATTAATTAGGATATCTTTTTTTTTTATTTTTGGATTTTGGTATTATAATGTATTATTTTCATGGAGAGTTGCATTGAGAAACTTAAAACCTCTGTTATTAAATTGTATGAATATGAAGGGGTGAATGAATAATACCTTTCAACACTTTTAGATTAATACCATTACTGAATTAAGAGCTTCTCCCCTTCAACTGGACTTATTCTTTCCAAAACTCTAGTTTTTTAATCATACTTCACCATCAATCTTCCCCCCTCAGTCGATTCTTCCCATTGTATAAGTTGTGAGCAGCAAATCTTTTTGATTTACAGGTTCCAGACAATAAATTCTTAGCCTCTCCATGGTTTTGGACATTTTTGATTAATTCCATTGCAGAATTAAGCGTTTCTTCCCTTCAACTGGACTTATTCTTTCCAAAACTCTTGGTTTTTGAATCATATTCACCTTCAATCCTTCTCCCTTAGTCGATTCCTCGCATTTTATAAGTTTCGAGCAGCAATTTTTTTTGATTTACAGGATCCAGACAACAAATTCTTCAGCCTCTCCATGGTTTTGGACATTGTTGGGGATCAGACCAGCTATAGAACGCTTAAAGATCCATGAAAACAACAATTGTCGTTGGAGATGCTTGCGACAACAGTTTGATACATGGAGATATCCGGCAGTAGAAATGGTAGGCATGTAATCAAGCTAAAGAATTGCATTGCTTTTCTCCACAACTTATCATAGGCAATAACAGAAGATGAGAAATAGAGGGAAGGAAAACAAAGAGAAAACTATTGGAATTGTACTCAAAATATTGTCTTTACTAACATCACATCCTGGGGTAACCCTAGGCCACAAAAACTATATTATGCGGAAACAAGAAGCTAAATAACAAACCTGTAGCTGTTAAAATTGAAATATTTTTGGTTTGTCACAAAGGCAAACCAAACACTAATAACTTGATATATAACCATACTAACACTCTTCACCTTTACTTTTACTCATTTTGTAGTCGAATTCAGTATTTCCAAACAATGTGAAATTTTCTTGTGTGTAATATCTTTTTTAGCATGCTTGTAGAATTATATTTTTGTAAATTCTAATCTCATCACCATTTGTTTGATCACATTAAGCTTGGTGAAATAGAATTTCACATCCACATCCTTTTTTTTTTCTCATGATTAACATGATTTTGTACAACTTTGATGTATTGATAAATATATTCTTTATATAAAGCATCGAGTTAAAAAGTCACACATTCATCCCTTTATTCAAAGGGTTTTCTTCATAGTTTTGAACTTGATCATGTATGTTGATTTTGTAGAGTAGATACCATCACTGATTTCAAAAATGTTTTTCAGCTTACCTTATTTTCAAAGATTTTAAACGCAAAGCCAATCAATGACTTCCTAGCATCCATATTTGCTACAAAATCAAAGTCTACATGTCTCTTTATATTCAGCTGAATACATGTATCTCAAGCTTAATTTATGTCTTCCATGGAAAACCCGTTGCACTACCTCTTAATGATTAATAGTTTGGTCATTCCTATACTTGCTAACCTTTTTGACTGCGTGCCAAATAAGATCAGCTGCAAGCCATCACATATATAATGCTCCAAACTGTATTTAGTAAGATCGACAACAGTACATCTTTTCATCATTATTTGATGGTGATTGATCCTTGCTTAGATTCATATGCTAAGCCAAAGTTGCTTAAATAAGTTCTGAATTTTCTATGTCAAACCTCCTAAGCCCCGTTTTAAGAGGTGAGGGATTTAATCAGTTCCTTGGCAAATTTATTTCTCTTTATATCTATTCCAAGGGTCTTCTATTTATGGGCCAAATCATTTATTTTAAAACTGGTTTAGAGCAGTCTTGTACTTTTTGATATTTCCTTCATGCTTTCACTAGCAATAAACTTGTCAAAAACATACAGAAAGAGATAAGACATTTTTAAAACTCCTTGATTCTTGGAATAAACACAAACATCATATTCTTGCTATAAACACATTAATCATAACCTCTTATTTTAAAATCAATTTTCATCATGTAATCATCAAACTTCATGTACCACATTCTTGATGATTTCTTAAGCCCATACAAGGATATTCTTAAGAATATATAACTGATTTTTGGCTCCACCTTCATTGGGACCATTACATTGCTTCATGTATGCTATTTCTTCTTGTTCTCTATGAAAAAAAAATGTCAACTTCACAGCTATTTGCTTAAGCTCCATGTTGAATTGAATAACTATAGCAAGCAAGATCTTGATTGATTTGTGTCTCGTAATTAGAGAGATTACTTCATTATAATCAACACCTTCTTCTGAAAAAACCCCTCACAACTTGTATTGCTTTGAATCTGACTTCTTCAAATTAATTCTATAGAAGCTTCGTTTTTTGTTTTGAAAAATCTGTTGCAACTTATTAGGTTTTGGTATTTTGATATGTCCACTAATTCTCAAGTATTGTTTTGTTTTCATGATAACATTTTTTTCATAGTCTGTTGCCATTAACTTTTGTCATTTCTCTCCATGACCTTTTTTAGGATTTTTGCTCATCTTCATCCATAAAATCTTCCTTATTTATGAACAATCACTTGCACATAATTTCCTTCAGGTGTTTTGGTATGTTCAGCAATTCCCAAAGGTTGTTTTTCCTTAATGATAACTTTTCTTCTTATATAGCTTGTTGCCATCGGCTACTTCAATCGCTCTCCATGATACTTTGTAGGATTTTAGCTTAGCTCATTCGTCAAATTTGTAATAAAAGCATTTATTTTAACCTTAGATGGTCTTTATTCTTGTAGTTCTTTGAAAAACACTACGGCATGTTTCTTGTGAAGCCATAAGCTTTTTGCCCTTCTTCAATATTTAGTTATCTAAATTCCTTAGATTATGCTTAAACCATTTTTTGATTATTGGCATTATAAACTTTCATTGTTTGGTTGCTCCACCTCATGATCAATTGTATATATTGCATCAGTTTATTTGCACTTTATTTGACGCAATAATTTCAGCTGTTTGCTGTTCATTAAATCCAACATCCTTATTAATCATGCATTTTGTAATCTAAGCTCTAAGAACCAAACTTGTACCTCTTAGCTCCTTTAAGGTAGCCAATAAAAATACATTTCACTGCATGTGGCTCAAGTTTATGTTCCTTGATAAAAGCTTAAGCTCTACTTCCAAGAACAAGTAATCATTTGGTCTTCTATTCCAACCTTATTGCGGTCTTGAAACTAATGGTTGAGGAGGGACATCTATTGATTAAATACAGTGCTAATTGCTTAGGCCCAATAGCTTCTTGGCAACCTTGTATTACTGAATGGTTATATTATTTTTTAAGGGAATTGTCCAATGATGTGAAACCTTAATATCCTTAGATTTTTGAAAAATTTTGTGTATTCATGAACACATTATTCAAGTCCATTGTCGGTCCTCTCCCAGGCTTGAGTTTTAACAAGTTATTTCCATTCCATGAATATTTGGAATGCTTCATTATTATATTTTAAAAAATATGCCTATTTCTTTCTTAAATTATCATCAATTAATGAAAGTTGCTATTGTGCATCACCATGCAATCTTACCTGAGATGGACTTCAAAGATTTGAATGGGTGCAGTCAAGGGCTACATCTATGAAGTGCATGTCAGTTGTAAAACTGAGTCTCTTTGCCTTTCTTATAAAACGGTGTTCACATGGGTCAAGATTTTCAATCTTATCACCACATGGCAAGCATTGCTTCCTAAGTTCCTAAAGTCCTTTTTTAATTATGTGGTCAAGTATCCTATGCAATAACTGTCTTGAATTTGTTGATCTAATAGTTACATTGGTTGATCCCCCAAGGCTTATTTCTCCAATCAAGGGATACAATGCAAGGTTCAAGGTTTCTTTTATGACAACAAATGAGCCGTTGCATACCCTTAAACTTCCGTTTTCACTTTTGAATGTAGAACTAAATTTATGTCGGATTATGAGAAGATCCTCATATTTCATTTTAGCTTCAATGCTCTTAAGATTCATTATGACTATTTTAAAATCATCTGAATGTTTCTTTAGTGATTTGGATTTATCAATTTGCATGGTGCATACCCTCTTTTTGAGGTATAATTGATTTGCTACGGATCTTGTACAAGGAATCAACTTTATCTTCAAGGCTTAAGAGAATTCTCTTATTATTATTGTCAGCAAGATTTGATTGCTTATTTGCTTCCATCTTTTGCAAGGCTTCTTGTCGCAAAACCGCATCCAAATCCTCATTCCTTATCAATCTCCAAAGATTAAAGTCATTTTGCATTGTGAACTTCTTGATCTTCAATCTTGTCAGCACCATCCACAATTTTTTTTTATATGGGTCTTGATACTAATTTTAGGAACAAAAAGGGATGATGGAATAATACTTTTCAACGATTTTTAATCGAAACCTTTGTTGAAATCAAGGTTTCTCTACTCCAATTTTCCTTTTCTTTTGGCCAGGAGTCAGATTCTTGAATCACCACCTTAATGCCTGTCTTTCTTACTTTAATTGTTTTATCCTTCTTCCCTTCTTCCCACTGCACAAGTTTCGGGCAGCAGATTTTTCAGCTGTACATGTTCTAGGCAGCAGATTATATTCTTCTGTACGTTTGTGGTCTTGAACATTTTCTTTCATAAAGCCTGTAACGATTAACTTATGGATCCACGATAACACTAGATGTTGTAGGAAAAGCCAACAGCAACAGCTGGATGCTGAGAGATATCTAACGGTAGAAATAGTTAAGTGATGAAATTGTGCTGAAGTACTGCTGGGGTTTTTTTCAAGAATGGATGACGGGCATGAAATAAGGAGAGAATTGGGGTTAAAGAAGATAGAGGGACATTTGTTGAAGTTGTATTCATAATATTATCTTTTCTAACAATACATTCAAGGGTATTTATTGAATTCATACCCAATGCTACACAAAGATTATATGATTTGATAACAAGAGACTTAATGCTAACATATAACTGTCAAAAACTGAAATCTTTTGGGTTAGTTAGAAAGACAAACATTAAACAAATGGTTGTTGTTTATCTTTTATCCTCTTTCCCCTTATTCACATTTTCTCTCGAATCTTCAAATAAATCCACTATTCTACAGATCATGCTACATTAAGTGATTTGCAAATCAAACCAGTTATAAATCTGAGCATCAATCGCTAGGATGATGGGATCAATTTAAGCCATTAAAGTTTCTATATATTGACAAAATATTCAGGAATTTCTGACAAGTGGCGCTGGTTAATAATATACACTATTATTTGCGGTGGTTATATGTCAGTCATACAGAAGCTATGGACGTGAAAAGAAGACTGTAAGAGACCCAGGTCATGTACCACTTTTTACTCGGTCCAAGTGATTTGTAACTAATCCCCTTCATTTTTTTTCCCGAAAGCTTGTCCCTAGAGGTATTTTTATTTTTTTCACCGTTGCTAGCACTAGATGTATTACGAGTTTGGACTAAGGACTAAATAGAAGATCTCTGACTTCAAGTTTATTTTATTCATTTTTTGAATTTTTTGTATGGGTGTGGAGGGGATTGGGGTGGGGGATTTGATATCTTCATTTTGGACACAAAAGCTTATGATTAAGATAACTCACTTAGATTACGTCATCTAAATGAGTAATAGTTGTATTATTGGATATTCTTTAAGCATTGTGATATTCAGAGAACATATTTTTATGATTTAAGAAAGAAGGCAGCTGATTAAAACGAGAAAATCAATTTCCAGTATTCGTTTAATTAAGAAAATTTATTCTCATTGAATACTCAAGTTGTCTTTTCCTCTGCTAAATTTTTATTTGTTTCATTTCATTTGACATTATCATGATAAACACGATAGCAGGGTAAGTGTTTGGATTATTTATAAGAGCGGGAACTCTATTTGTATAATTGAAGAATTTGATACTGATTTTTTGGGCAATACCCGTATTAGCACACCCGAGAAGAGGAGGAACCTAGTTAGAAGTGGTTTCTACTCGTTCAATTTCCATACGAAAAGTGGCAGAATTTTGAGAATGCACTCGCACTTTCATCTAACCAGTCAAGATATTTGCTTCATTTGCCTTCTTTTATGTCTCTAGGAGAGATTAATTTATATTAACCTAAATTTTATCATTTAATATTTCTGATATGAAAACTTTCTTTTTTATTTTTATTTTTATTTCTTTTCCTGTCCTTTCAGTTTAAGACGAAGGGTGGTTCACAATTGAAGGAATATTGTACTCACTTGACCAAAGAAGATTGCCGTCGTCAGTCAGGCTCCTTTATGGCTTGTGCGAAGGTATAATGCTGAATTGCGTATGCTGACTGGTCAGAGTGATTTTAGAATTCTCGCATATAACATTTCCATGCATGCTGCAGCTTTCATTTGTTAATTACTTTTATAATCCTTAAAACTTGTTGTTTTGTCGACAATTTCGCTTGGTTGTTAATTCAGATATCTTGTAAAATTCACAAACATTGGGTCGGACATTCACTATTAAATGACTAGAACATAGGAAGAAAGATAATAATAAAATAACATAGTAATGTGATTAGTTATAGATTCATAATTTGCATGCAGGTTTATGTGTGTTATTTTAATAAGATTTATTTATTTATAAGCCAGCAAAGAAGAACATCAAATAACTAGGTTGGTGAAACCTTGTTTGGTCCTTGGCTTGAACTGAGTTAACAGTAGTAAATTCATTTTAAGTCAAACCTCTGGCCAAGTGAAGAGATCTGGAAAGTAAAATCTTGAGTTGAAGGAGAGAGATGGATGCCATTCAGGTCATGTTTGGATTATGCGAGACCCCAAGAGGGAGGTGGTAGGAAGGGTTGCAGGGAAGTTGTTTGGCTCAATCCCTGTAACAATGAAGATAACACTTATATATCTCGTAAGACAACTTTATTGAAAGATATTTCCCTTCTTTAATGCTACAGTGTAGGAAGATCTTTTGTCTCACTCTGTTGAAGTTGTAGGGAAGCAGTTGTTGGCTTTTGGTTAATATCTATTGAAAACAGGAAAGATCAAATGATACTGGAGTTAACGAAAACAACAATAAAAAATCAAATATTATGACTGGAAGTGAATATGCAGTTACAATCAATCACACTTGAAAGGGAAAATACAACAAACACGACACACAAACTTGCATTAGGGTAGATCTCGGATGATGGTGGTGATGGTTAGGGGAACTTGGAGTGATGGTGGCAAGGTAGGGAAGGGGATTCCAGGCTGTGAAAAGGGGCAACAACGATTTTGGGCGGTTGAAACAGTAGGGTAGTAAGGGATGACAATCTAAAAAACAACAATGCGGATGGACAGCAGAAAAACAACAAAGGGAAGGCGTTGCTTATTGTGACAACGACGATGGAGGGCCGAGATAGCGAGGGCATTGGGGATGGAGGGCTGGAACGACGATAACAGCGGGTATGGGCCGGCTGGAAAACTGCGAGCTGTTGGAAACAACAAGAGGGAGGTTGGTGGTTGATTCAGAAGGAGGACAACCGAGGCTGTGAAGGGGAGGTGGCCGAAAAGAGAACTGTGAAAGACGAGAACAACAATCGCGACTGTCCTGGGCAGCTGCAACTAAGGCAGAGGCATGACAACGAAGTGAGGTGTACGGGGAAGGAATGGTCGAGGATAAATAATCCTTCAGGAACGTGCTACAGTCGAAGCAGTAGTTGACCCTTTGAAGAAGCTCGCCACCTCGTACGAGTTTCCGCCGGAGTAACTTCTCGTCTTTAGATAAAACTCTAGAAGGGGACACCGGACGCTAGTGGCTGTTCTTCTAGAACTCTGAGCCAAAAATTAAAATCTAGAACATCAGTAATACAAATATATAATAAGAAGATAACTAGAAGTGACACACAAGGACCGATCGACTCCTGGGGAGGGAGAAAACTTCGATCGGTTCCATCCAGGCTAAGGAATAGGTTGCCCGGAAATGATCGTCTACATCACTTTCCTTGCCCACACAGTCCTGTGCGCCCCGCGTTGGGCATGACGCTCCTGTATCAGTCTTCTAGGATTGGGGGAGCCTCGACGTCATCTGTTGTCTCCTCATAATAGTTAGGTTGGCCTCGTTGAAGGTATAAAAAATGACAATCTCTTGATAAATCAATCATGTAAGTGCTGAAATTCCACAACACATCCAGATAAATAAATATCCATCCTCTTTTGGCACAATCTGTGCTGAAGCTGCACATCGACATTGATTTTCGTAAAGTAACTATCGAGTCCTTAGATTTGTAATTTGCTTCTTCCACTCATACTCGACTGTATGTATCTGATAAACAAGGCTATCAGGAGGGGCCAACTTTGGAATGAATTCTTTGGCAGGCTGGACCACATTGGCGCGTAACCACTCAGGAGATGCATCTTCTTCTTCTCGGGAAGAACCTGGATCCTACTGTAAAGTGTTCTTTCCCGCAAAGTGTCAATCTGGAAGAACGAAAATCATACAACTAAATTATGAGTTTTCTATAATTAGGAGCTTTCTTATTTAAATTATTTTCATTGTCTTTATTCTGATTTATTTCCTTTTTAGCTGAATATTTAGATTATGAATATGTATTATTAGGTTACCTAAAATAGATTATGCACTTTATTTTGTACCTAAAATAGATTGTAAGTTTATTATTTAATGGAATGAAAGCCTATTCAGTATTTAACCTATTTTTCTCAAAACTTTGACATGGTATCATAGCCAAAATTTTGCCCTAACCACCGTTAGTTATTGGATGACCGTTGAAGCTCCCTTCCTGCTGGCTTTCTTGTGGGAAGGGAGAAACCGGGAAGGGAGAAACTATTTCCTTGCCTTAATTCGCCCATCTAAGGATTTTCGTTCTCTACGGCTGCTTCGTTCGCCTTTGATTCGCCTTCTTCCATCTCCCGTGTCTGGTTCCATTTCACGCGTTTGATTCCAACTGCGATTTGCGATCCTGCTCATTCATTATCTCGTATGCGATTCAAGTCTCATCCGCAATGCACGATCTCGGCCACTTCGTTCGCTTCGTCCGCTTCGGATCTTTTTCGCTAGCCATCGCTGCTTCTGCGACGTCTTCGATTGTTTCTTTCGCTTCGACTTCTGCTTCTTCGTCGCACCCAAGGATTGAAGGCTTCGACACTCCTTCCTAGACCTACGGTTTGAACATCTCGACTTCAGCACTTTTGGCTTGAAGATCAGGGAACAGATCGTCCTCATCGTCGCAAGAAGAATCATTAGCATTTGGATCGTATAACAAGACTCAAATTCTATTTGTGGACTATGATCGGTAGCATTTGGATCAGGACGCAATTCCTATTTGTAGGCTATGATCGATAGCATTTGAATCGTGTAACTAAATTCTATTTGTGGGCTATGATCGATAACATTTGGATCAGGACGACGATCCTACTTTTAGGCTATGATCGATAGCATCTGGGTCGTGTAATTGAATCCTATTTGTGGGTTATGATCGGTAGCATTTAGATCAGGACACATATCTTACTTGTAGGCTATGATCGATAACATCTGGATCGTGTAACTGGATTCTATTTGTGGGCTATGATTGGTAGCATTTGGATCGTGTAACTGGAAGCGGACTCTTCTTGTGGCTATGATTCGAATTTCTTAACGATAATGATAAAGGATTTCTTGCTTTTCTTTGCTCAAATCATATTATGGGTCAGAATTTGTCTCTGAGGCTTCTTCATTTTCGACTTCGACACTTTCGGCTTCGACACTCTCAGACTTCGGCAGTCTCGGCTTCGGAACTTTTGGCTTCGAGACTCTCAGGCTTCGACACTCTTAGGTTTCGACATTCTCAGTTTCGGCATTTTATGCTTCGACACTCACGACCTGAGTATTTTTGGTCCCGACAGTGTTATCAGTTTCTTGTTGGCAAATTGATGCTTCATAATCAGTCAACATCAATTTGAGGAGGGATGTTAATCTGGAAGAACGGAAATCATACAGCTAAATTAGGAGTTTTTTATAATTAGGAACTTCCTTATTTAAATTATTTTCATTTTCTTTATTATGATTTATTTCCCTTTTAACTGAATATTTAGATTATGAATATGTATTATTAGGTTACCTAAAATAGATTATGCACTTTATTTTGTACCTAAAATAGATGATAAGATTATTATTTAATGGAATGAAAGCAAAGGGAAAAGACATCGAGCCTATTCAGTATTCAACCTATTTTTCTCAAAACTTTGATACAAAGATCTTGAGGTGTTCTCCAATGTTGCGGTTCATCCATTCAATCTGATCCTCTGTCTGGAGTACACTGCTGAACCAATTTTAATACCCAAATGATTTCCTATGGGCTTGCAGAAGTGACACAAAAGAGTCATCTCAAACATATAAGACCTCCCTTAGCAGGGGCAACTCAGGAAGTAGACTATATGTTTCAAAATTCTGAATATTTTTTATTTGGAGTTTCCCTGTGTTTGATATCAGTCCCACAAACTCACGGCCATTTTAGATATCCAAGGCCAATCTTGTCGATGCTCCTGTCAACGTCTGCAAAATGGTATCTCAAGGCACCATAATCTCATATTTTGGATGAACGCCTATTATCTCGGATTTACTACCTTCTAGAACAGTTATTGTCAAATCAACTGGAATCTCTCCTGGGTTCAACTAGAATCTCTTCTGAGTTCAACTGGAATCGATGTCTCTGTTCCTCGTTGGCTGGCAGCTAGTACTTCACTTTCATGTCTTCGCTCTCTTCTGTGTCTACTGCATCATTGTCCATTTTTTCAACTGCTCGCAACCCAGTGAAAAATGTAATTCCCTGGTTGTACAATCTGCTTCAATATGCTCAAATCTGTGACACTTGAAATACTTTGTACCTGAGATAAATTTTGGAATGCTTGTTCGCCTCGCATATTTTCTATTTTGAATCAGTTTCTCCTCAGGCGGGGTCAGCTTAGATGTTCCCCTGGGTATGCTCTGACTGTAAGATCCTGGGGTTAAACCATACCTGTAAGAGGTAGTGGTCGCCCAATGATGTGGTCTCTCCAGTTTCAAAACTGAGATCTGAACATCCGGTTTGTAGTGAACAGGTGGCATCTCTCATTCATCTGGGACTAATTAGTTATCTTGTATTTTCCTTCACACTGGCGTATGTATTTTAAATTTTGCCCGCAAATCTGATGGGACGTTCTGACACTCAAAGATCATTCCAAGATTTAGGGCCACTCAATAAATTTATTTAGATCCATGTGGCCGTTGAAATATGACAAATCCACTTTTCTATCAAAATTTTAACTTCTCAGATATTTCAGGTCACATCATCGAGGTAGATGTTCTTCATCCCTAAATCTGCATGGTGGAATAGATTCACTCCATTTCTTCGATCTATCAAGTCACGGTTGTGGCTACGGGTGACCCATCTGGATTGCATTTTCTCAAAGGTGGCAAGCCTCCATTGTAGTTGGTGGGTTTTTCACTGCATATCCTCCCTAAAAATCCTCTAGACACATCTTTGTGAATTTCTCATAAATGACATCGTGTCCTTTCCCCTCGATCATACTTCCTATGATTATCTCCATGGCGACATGGCTAGGATTTGGATGTGGGCAGGTGAATGGAGGCGTGTAAGGGTGATGTAGGGTGAGATAGAAAATTTTTAGGGGGAGATGGGGTTGGGTATTAGTAGATGCTAGAAATTCTATGATATAACTAAGGTTAGGCTAGCTCTGATACCAAATAATACCGGAGTTAATCCAAAGAACAATAGGAAATCAAATATTATTACTGGAACTAAATATGTAGTTACAGTTAAACACCCTTGAAAGGAAAAATACAACAACACGACACACAAACTCATGTTAGGGCGGATCTCGGGTGATGCTGGTGATGGTTATAGGGCTTGAAGAGATGGAGGCAAGGAAGGGAAGGGGTTCTCAGACTGTGAAAGAGGGGCGGAAGCAATTTTGGGCTGCTGGAACAGCAGAGCACTAAGGGACAACAATCCAAACAACAACAATTTGCCGTTTAGGTTGGCTTGACAGTAGGAAAACAACAAAGGGAACAACTTTGCGTGCTTGGGCAGCGACGGTGGAGAGCTGGAATAGCGAGGACAGTGGGGATGGTAGGCTGGAATGGCAATGGCAATGGCAGCGGGGATGGGGTGGATGGAATGTTGTGAGATGTCAGAAATAGCAAGAGCAATGACTGGCAACTGACTCAGAAGGAGGACTGTTGGGATTGTAGAAGGGAGGTGGCTGGAGAGAGGAGAACCGCAACAAATAACAATAACGACGACTATCTTGGGAGGTTGCAGTAAAGAAAGTGGCGTGACAGTGAAGCAAGGGGTGCGAGGAGGAAAGGTTGAGGATAAATATTTGCTCGGGAACGAGCTATAGTCGGAGCACCACTTGACCCTTGTACAATTTACAGCCGAAGCACCTTCTCCTCTTTGGATACAACCGTATATAGGTAACACCAAACGCTTGTGGCTGTCCTAACATAACTGTGAGCCAAAAACTAAACCTAAAACATCAAGAATACAAATATATAATAAGAAGATAACTAGGAGTGGCCCACGAGGATCAATCGACTCCTCAGAAGGGAGAAAATTTGAACCGGTTCGGTCCAGGTGAAAGAATGGGTCTCGTGGAAATGATCACGGGCAACACCTGCCGTGCCCGTGCTGGCTTGGGCTCCCCCGGATCAGGCATGGTGCCCACACATCATCAAAGTTCTAAAAGAAAAATTGAAGTATTAAAGGGGTTGTTGGATTTTGGTCAAAACCATGGAAGCATCAACTTCTATTGAGTGATAGGAAGGAAGATTAAAGGTTTAAAATCAAAGCCTTTGTGGGGAGAATTCTAAACTAGTCGTCATCGGTTGTCAAAAAAATTGTGTTGAGAAGGAAAAAAAATTGATATTACTGAAGTAAGGAGGTAGATTGCAGTCAAAATAATATGTATTTGAAGTAGTTAAGATATATACTGAGGAGGCTTGAAATGTAAAGTAACCTCCACAAAAATGACATTGTGCACTAAGGTGAGGATGTCAGATGGACGAAAAGATAACGAGGAGGTTTTCCTTGACGAAGGTCTTAAGTTGGTGCTAAGAAAATGTTGGCTTACCTAAGAAAGGTGTTGACTAGGCAGAAAGGGCGTCAGGTGACAAACAAAGAGGATGCCACAGTCAACTGAGTCGACATTTGTCAGATAGAGAAGACACTAATATGCCAAGGACATGTCATTTGAAGGGGACTAGATGAGTCTTTCCTGGCATGTGCAAGTGATGCCAATTTGGCACCCTGTGCCCAAGAGATAATGAGCGATGTTCCTGACTGATCAAAGGTGTCCATAACCTAGCTTCGGTTGATTTCTCCTAAGACTACCCAAATGGGCTATTTAGATCCATATAAACACCTCAGGTGGGCTGAACTATAATTAGTAGAGGGAACCTACTAAACTTTGGTATTGTTGGACTAAGGGTGTATTCTTAGGGTGATCTTTTAAACACTACTACAGGCTATGATGACTATGTCAACGGGATTCTAAAGACAAAGATAGAACATTACTAGTCTAGCAAAAAGTCCAAATTCTTCCTTCATGTTTAGTTTGAAGACTGTGTTAAAAGTTATGTTGGCATTGTAGATTAATCAAATTTTAATTTAAACCATATATGATTGGGTAATATGAGCTTAATTCAAGCCTGAATACCATAATTTTTTTAATCTTTGCTTTAAGTTCTGATTACTTGCTTATGCACGCCCACACTTGCATTCACAATATTTCAATATGTTTTATGCTAGCTTTATAATCCAGATCCAAGCCATGATTGACTCGTCAATTGGCTCATTCATTTTCATATTAGCCTAATTTGAGACAAAAAAGTTGTTATTTTATTCATCATAAAATGAAGTAAAAATAAAAACTATTAATCAATGTCTTTGGCTCTTTACTTTAAAGGATAATTAGTGAAATCAATGACTAATATTCGCGCTACATGTAATTATAGATGTGGCATATGCAGAAGAAAATTATATTTTTTATGTATTATTCAGTAGAAGAACTGCACAAAATGTCATGAAGTACAAATAAACATAGATGTATTTGGTTCCTCCATGGAACATGTGAATATTGGCAATGTGTATGGCAATACATGGTTACAGTATACGATGATAGGTTACACAGTTTTAAAATGCCTATCTTCTTGGGAGGGCCTTATCAATTCATTACGCATTTAGAGTGCATAATATTTCTATTTTGCCTCAGCTATTGATTTGGCCAATATGTCATTTTTAATTTTTATTACCTTGCACAAATATGCCATACTATGAATTTTCTATTATCAACACATCCAATTCAATCAATATTATAAAAAAGTTTTTACACTGAGTTTTTCATTCTTACTGTAAGTCAGTTTTTTCCTTATTGACGTCTTGATGTACCTATGGATATCTAGAGTAGCTTCAAATTGTTTCCATTTGTGGGTTTGCATGTATTGATTTACAAATAGTGGAAATGAGATATCTGATCCAGTGATATTAAGACATAAATTTACTTATCAACTTACGATAGCGAAAAGCACCCCAAACAAATTTCCTTATGTCAGAAACATTGTCATTTCTGTGTCAATGAGATTGTTAGTTGGTTTGTAACTTAAAAGACTCTTTTCTAAATCTGTGACATTTTCTTTGAGGCAACGCAATTTCTTGCTGTTGTGAGGTGGAGGTGGGGCAGGTAGGGTTAAGCTAACTTGGCTAGAATGCCTTTAGTGGAAAAGTGATTTTCTGTTTGGCAGGAGGGCCCCTTAATTGTAATAGGGAGTGGAATGCAATATCAATATATCATGAAGGATTATAAATAAACATAGTTGCTAACTATATATTAGAATCATTTCTAAAATAATATGCCCATGCCCCCATGGAATCTATATGCAATGATTTGTTGTTTCATTGATTCATGATCAAATTCTTTAGGTTTGATCAATTTTTTGTCTTCAGAGTGGTTTATCATGCATGGTGGATTGGAGTTGGAGGGAGGAGCGTGGGAGGATAGGGCTTATTGCTTAAAAATCGCATTCAACATATAAACCAAAGTTTGACTTGTAGTTGCTGCTTTTGTCATGGGATTTCGCTGCAATGTATTGTGTTTTAAAGTTGTGTCTTGTGTAACAGTATTTTTATTGGGTTACTATTAAGATATCAGGCCAATGTAGTCTTTAATAGTTGTTGGATGTTTTATTGAACAAATTCACGGTAACTTTAAATGTTTGCATTGTATCTAAGTAGTCAAGTACATGGGAACATTTGGAGATCTATTTGCCGTCTATTTATTTATATTTTCTGTAAAAAAATTATGATTTATTTATTGCCATTTTGCAGGTCCATTTCCGGCGCATTATAGCTCCACATACTGATACAAATTTAGGGGATTGCTCTTTTCTTGACACATGTCGTCATACCAAGGTTTGCTTAATTGCGTGTATGCAATGCGTGTTCACATTATATTTTTCATATTTTTGTTTGGCTTTAGCTCATATTTATGTTATTCAGTCCCAATTTACTTAGTTGAAACTTGTATTTTGTTTGTTTGGTGTAGACCTGTAAATATGTTCATTATGAACTTGACCAAACCCCAGATATACCTCCAATGATGATGGGAAATTCTAATCTACCACCCCCAAGACCGATGAAGACTCAGCGAGCTGAATACTGTTCAGAAGTTGAGCTTGGTGAACCTCAGTGGATTAACTGTGACATACGCAACTTTAGAATGGACATTTTAGGGCAGTTTGGTGTGATCATGGCTGACCCACCATGGGATATTCACATGGAATTGCCATATGGAACCATGGCTGATGATGAAATGAGGAACTTAAATGTCCCTGCTTTGCAGACAGATGGTCTTATCTTCCTTTGGGTCACAGGACGTGCAATGGAGCTTGGGAGGGAATGGTATGGAGTCACCCTTACCTATTAAAACTTGGGAATTGACAAACTAAAATTCTTCTGCTATTATATCCAGTGAATATCCTTCTGCTTGTTTTCTTTATCATATGCTTGAGAGGACTAGTATAACCTTTTCACTGCGATTGATGTGTCGTTTGTGTGGCGGCCAAATCAAACAGGAATTTGGAAACATTATGTATCGAGGAATTGAGAACAGTTGCTGGAAATTGATGGGATTAGGCAATTTTGTGAAGGTGTTGTTATTCAACTTTTAGCTTATTCAAGTCAACGCTTGGTCACTTGAAGTTTAATAAATTTATTGATTGAAAATTAATAATGTACAACTACAACAAGTCTTTGTCCCACTTTGTTGAGTCGACTACATGAATTCTTTTTCTCCATTGTCTTCTTAAGTTTCATATTTTCATTTATTCTAATAACCCAAGTTTTTTTAGGCCTGCCTTTACTTTTCTTAACATAAATCAAATCTTAAACATCTACTCACCTATTTGGATCATCTTATAGTCAATGTTTAAAACAACCAAACCATCTAAGGTGACTATAATCTTGTCTGCCACTAGAGATACTCCAACCCTTGCACGTATATATTCATTTCACAATTTGTCTCCAAGTGTAAAGCCTCTCATCCACTTTTTAGCATTCTTATCTCAACAACACTTAATTTAATTTCACGATTCTCTTTTACAGGCTAACATTATGCGTCATAAAGCATTGCTAGGATCACCGTCATCTTATAAATTTTTCCAAGTCCAAGCGGTACTTTTCTTTCACACAATATATTTGATGCATTCCTCTACTTCAACCATCTAACTTGAATTCTATACTAATAACATCCCCATTTATATCACCATCACTTTGAACAATAGACTCGAGATATCAAAAACATTCACTCCTTTTAATGACTTGATCACCCATAGTTACAACCCTACCACTAGATCTACGACTAAAATTATATTCCATGTATTAAGTTTTGGATCCACTCAAATGAGAGCATTTAAACTCTAAAATTGAGCTCAATAATTCGATTATTGCCTGAACTCTCTCTCTCTAGCCTTATCCACAAAAAAAATATCATTAGCGAAAGCATACACCAAGGTACATCCTGTAGATGTCCTGTAAGAACATCCTGATGCTGGGAAAAAAAAACCCAAACCATTAAATCAACTTTTATTAATAGGGAAATAGGGTTACAATGCACACAAAGTGAAGATAACATCACCAAAACGTTAAACTACACCAACAAACACCTCAAAAGTGTCTCCTAAGGGCGGTGGAGGTTGGTTGGGTGGATCGAAATGGCTGACAAGGGTGGTGGCAGCAAAGGAGAGTTGATGGCAACAAGGGGAATGCACAGAATTACGATAACATAAAGTATGGAGGGTTGTAGGTGACTGGCGATAGGCGGATTGGTGGCTGGAAGGTGCTAGATAGTAATGGCAGCAATGGGGAAGGCCTGGGACGACAAGTTAACAGCTGTAAGGGTGTCGGCGGGATGCCAGGAGGGACCTGAAAGGGCTGGATGTGGCCGGTAGCTGGGAGGAGCCAGACGGATTGCTGGAAGGTGACTGGTGAGACAAACGACTGTTGAGAGGAGCCAAACGAGACCTCCTGAGGGGCATACGATGACTAGAAGGTGGTCTGCGACCTCCTAGAATCTTAGACAAGGGAGTTGGGGCAATTTGGAGGCGGAGTGGAATCTGCGACCTTCTGGAGTCGTAGACAGACCGCGGCGACCACTTGGAGTCACGAGAAAGGTATTTGCGATCTTATGGAGACACAAACAGGGGAGTGCAACAATGTGGAGTTGGAGGGATGGAGCCTGTGATTTGCTGGAGTTGCAGGGAGGCCAAAGCCGTAACCTGGAGTCTCGGGAAGGGTGGTTAAGACCTGTTGGAGTCACAAGTAGGGGCCGGTAGGAGCGGGACAACGGAGGGAATGTGGAGATAATCATTATCTCGGACGAGTTACAGCCGGAACACCTTCTGGTCGTTGGATACAACTCTTCGAGGGAAAAAATGCCGAAGACCGACTCTGAATACTAAATAAATGAACTTCCTAAGCTAGACAAACCAAGTCTTCTATATAATATTGATTAGCAAGTAGAAATATATAATAATAAGATTAGGGAAGAACTTAGAGAGAAAAGCATAAAATAAGCAAGAATTAGAGGGGAGAATAATGAAAAAGGAAGAGATATAGGAGGGAAACATCAAAAAAGGAAAGTGGAATATAAGGAAGGTTTAGACGGTAGGTTTCTCCCCCTTTATGGAGGTTGATCGGTCCGATAGGCTTGGACCGGTTCAGCCGGTTTTTGAACCCAGCCCCATGCACAAAAATAAAAAAATTATTATTATTTATGGTATTAAGATCACTAAATTCCATTATGTCATTACAATCTTCATTGAAAAATTTATCAAAATATTTCATTCACCTCTGTTAAATATCCTTATTTAAGAAAAATAATGATTGATTTTCATCCTTAATCCGTATTACTTGAACTAAATCTTTAATTTTTTTTGTTTGCTTGACTTGTTTATACATAAATTTATTCCATAATTAGTATCTAATTTATTATAAATATCACTAAAATAAATTTATTATCACCACAAATTATTATTTTAGATTCCCTATAGGCCACCTTATATTTTTTTTTCTAATTTTCATACAAAATATTTTATTTTGTTATCTTGGACCTTATTATTCCACCATTCATAATTTTTTTTAATTTTTGGAGCACATTTTTTGTTACTTGCTTAATATTACTCCTTATTTTATCCCATATTTTATTAACTTCTTGAAGAACATCCCAAATATTAAGATTTTGAAGTTTACTATAAAAATAATTTTATTCGTGCATTTTAAATACTTTTTTCAAATTTTTTAATAATATTTTGTTGTATTTTTCATCTTTCAACTTTTCACATCTTAAAATCCAAAACTGATAATCGATGTTGCATATTTAAATTTTCACATAGAATAACCGTATAATTTTTATAAGCTCGAAGCTATATTTTTCTCATAAGATGATAATCAATTTTTGTTTTATTAGATCTATTCTTATATGTGATAATATGTTCATTTCTTTTTCTAAAAAAAATATTAGCAATAAAAAAATTATAAGCTAAAGTAAAATCCAGTCATTAATCTCTCTAAAGTCATAACCATGAATGCTTCTAAAATCTTTTACAATTCTACCATGATCATTTAAATCTCCTCCAATAAAATTTTTTTCTTCAATAGGTACCCTTTGTAGTAATTATTCTAGGTGATTCCAAAATTTTTTTATTAAACATATTTCCAGACCTATTTGGGGTACATAAGTACTTATAACATTAAGAGTTTTAGTATCAAGATCAATGTTTAGAACTATAAATTTATCTTCATTTCTATTAACTTTTATAACAATATTTTTCAAACTCTTATCTATAATTACATCAACACCATTTCTTATTAACTATCATATCTACTAATTTGATTAATTTAATTATAAGTGTATCTATATTTTAGATTTCTAACAAATTTATTAGTTTCATGGACTAACTTATTTGCTTGCATTCGTCCATAATTCGAGAACTCTTGCATATTTAACAATACATCAGAGCTTCGTTGCCGGTGCTTATGTATAAATTAAGAAAATATTGTGAAGTCAATAGTTCGAAAAGTTACAAAGAAGGACAATATTTTTCTTTTTTGTAAATATGACAATTAGATACGACTTTCTGCTAGGGTGTCTATAAGTCCAAATAACAATACTAAGGTTCTTATGAAACCTTTTCATGTCTTATATTATGTTTTTGATATAGTCTAGTAATATTATCTAGGTTTTATGACAAACATTAGTAATATTGTTACACGACATGGCCCTGGAGTTTGAAATTTTTTTTGAGTTGAAAATGGATGATCGGCTGGTAGTGTCAGCTTAACAATCACTTAATCACACAAATACTAAAGAGCTACTAAATCACAAATTATCTAATACATAATCCAAATCAAATGGTAAAAATAATAGAGTTGCAATAATAAGTCCAATAAAAGGAATTTAGCACAAGACAAAATGGTTTCAAGATATGTATTTTTATTTACTCATCTTCTCTCAACACACTTTCTCATATCAGTTATCTTAATGTAATGGAGCTTTTCTTGAAATAAATAGCTAAATAATAGAATAAATTTAATAGCAATTTAGTCAATAATTACGATTTTACTGTATATTAAATTGATATGCAAGTACTTTATCATGAAAGCTAACTTTGCACATTGACAAGCGTCTTAGTCTCGATTGTTGGCATCTTCTTCCGTGTGTGCTGTTTGCTTAGTCTTCTTATTCCCACACACACGAGCTATGAATCACATACACAGAGACACAGACACGACAAGACATGATATGGGTACACGACTTAATTGAAAAAAATAAGACACAATGCGTCATGGGCACATTTTTATATTTAATTAATTATTAGTATAAAATAGATATTTTTTCTATTATTCTTTATTAAAAAATCACAATACAAATTATGAGGGAATAAATTTAACTTCATAAATTTAATTTGTATTATAGAACTTCATGTTTACGAAAATTAATTTCTAAAATTAGATATATTATGTTTCAAAAGAATTCATCCAACTTATAATCCAACTTATCTATTAAAATTTAAAAATTCAAACATATATTTTGTAATGTCGGAGAAATGTCAGGGCGTCAGACATGTGTCGGTTTGCAGTACGTGTCTGGCACGGGTAAGACAAATTCTTAGAAGTGTCGGTGCTACATAGCACACAAGTTTCATTTCATTTCATCAAGCCACACTATTTTGGCATCATTCCTCCTGCGCAAGACACAAGTGTTGCTCCTCTCTTCCTCTCTCTCACTTTCCCTGTCTCGCTTCTAGGTTTCAAACGACATGAATTTCGTTCATCTAATAATAGTGTAACAAACTAGGTCGTCGGTTACAATGAACCGACACATCCAGTAAAATTATTTTATTATTATTATTATTATTTTTCAGGTATTGCAATTTTAAGGTCCTTGAATGCTGACGCAAGGCTATGATTTGTTCTCATTGTCTTTGTTTGCAAACTTTTAAACTGTTATCCTTTTTAAAATCACCAAATTGCAAGGAGTTTTCGAGAAATAACAGCATAAATTGTTATGATAATAATGACATTTTTACTTATTAAGGGTTATTAATTATTTCGCTTGCAAAATAAAAATTTTGCTGATAGTAATATATGTTTATTAATATCAAGCCACCTAATTTACTGCTTCAGTTTGGATCTTATTTTTAATCATGTGCTGATAGCAATATATGTGCATTTATATTCTGCATTTCTGTTAGATCACTTGAATTCAGGCAATTTAATATTTACTAATGTATGCTGCATCCTTTGCCAGTTTGGAACTTTGGGGATACAAGCGGGTAGAAGAGATAATTTGGGTGAAAACGAATCAACTACAACGGATCATTAGAACTGGGCGAACTGGACATTGGCTCAATCATAGTAAAGAACATTGTCTTGTTGGAATAAAGGGGAATCCTGAGGTAAATCGCAACATTGATACAGATGTCATTGTAGCTGAAGTTCGTGAAACAAGCAGAAAGCCTGATGAGGTTGGTAGTTGATCCGGATCCCTCTAAAGGATAGCCTGAGCATTTTCATCTGCTGCAAAGTGTTATGTCATATTTTACTGTTTTTGTTTGCATTACAAAAACTTCACTGGTAAGATAGTGAATAGTTTGTCTTTGTTAGCTTGTTTGGGAGGTAAATCCATACCTTTGACTCTTATATTCATATTCTCTAGTTTGTGTGTGTTAAGCCAAACTTAATTGAATGTTTCTGTTTGAATCTCATATAATTATTGGTGGTCGTCTCTTTCACAAATTTCAAACTTAAAACAATTGATTACATTTGCATGCAGTTAATTTCTTCATCTTCTATGTCATGCAATTTCGATAAATTTTGTAATTGTCCTCCTTCCTATCAAAAGCTTTCCAATTTTCTATTATTCTTGGGGATTTCAACTTACGAACCAACAATTGACATGATATGAAACATTTTAGCATTTGTTAGATATGCAGCCTGGTGCAATCTTTTGTCGTGTTTCAAAAAGATTCATAATGATAATGTTGAATGGTTGGGCAAGGCCAGTACTGGTGGTAAACAATTATTGTTCTCCAAAAAACTTGTTAATACTTAAAGTTCTGCAATAATTCTCCATTGAAATTTTATTTTCTTCTAATTCATGAACTGCAGAACTGGAACACAGTGATTGAATCTCTATGTAGTGATTCTAAGGTGCTTTTTTCCTTTTGATGTAATGATAGTGGGTTCTTTCACGCTTTGCTTTATTCCATAAATAAATTTAGTTATATTTGTTTAAAGCTATCTACTTGACTCTTAAATGTATTCATGGATTTAAATCATTTGATGTCTCTTCTTATTTTATTATTTGTGATCAAATATCATCTTTTTCGACCATAAGTGATGAAGTGATTTTTACTGATTTAAAATCACTGGTTTATATTTTTGATCTTATTTCTTCTCCTATTTTTTGTACCTATCCTATTCCAATGAATGAACTATGTTTTTCTTATGTCTGGAGTTATGAGGCTGAAGCAGTTCCTCGTAGAAGTTCTGTGCTTGAGCACCTCTATTATTATTTTTTGCTGCTATTTAAGTTCCCCTGACTCTCTTTTAGTTCCTCGGCTCCTATATTTTCGTTTTTGTAGCAGTCACTTCTAGAAAAGGCTTTCTTGTTACAACTTATCTATTTTCTTTCTCTATCTCGGTTCCTATGATTATTGACTCTTGCCAGCTTTTTGTCATTGTTGCTCTTCCTTTTCCGTTTTGTTGACTTCTTTCTTTTTAAGGTTGTTCTCTTGGGAATAACATATTTCATTTCTCCTCGATATGTTTTTCTCGACTTTTATGTAACATTTTTCGTTCGTTTACTACTATTCTGGTGGTTGTACCTTTCTTTTTGTCTTATTTATTATCCCATGAGGTTTATAAATAGGCGTATATGAGCAGCAAAATCTTTCTAATAAACACTTGCTTTCTATGTGCAAATTCTTCTCCTTATGAGATTCAAAGTCTTGATCAAGTGAAATACTTGAAATTTTTGGAGAAGTTATCTCCTTTTAGAGAGATAGATCTTACTTTTGATCTTTTTTCTTATTTTCTTCCTTTCTCTTCATCCTTCTTTTATTCCTTTTTTGTTGTTATTGACGGGTTTTAAAATCGTGAAATTAGGTATTGAGTCAACTTTCATTCGTGAGGGGATTCATAAGGTTCATATCATTTTGAGGTGTAAGCATCACAAGAAGGAAATTCTGTAAAGTTAAAATGAAAGTAGGAATTAATATACTAGCATCATAACCAATAAATATATTACATTAATATCTTAACATGATAAGAAGTGATAAATTATACATAGATCAAATAACAAAGTGCATAATCCATAAACTATCATATAACAGATTATGCAAAGTAGAAGTGTAATGCAAATATCAACTTATTAAAATAACATAAGATAACTAACATAATATATTAAAGACATCAAATATGCTTAGATTAATAATTTTTTTATTTTTATTGTCTAGCATAACATTGACAACAACAACAAGCCTTTATCCCACTAAGCGGGGTCGGCTAGATGAATCCTTTTTCTCTATTTTGTCCTATTGAGTATCATATTTTCATTTAATTCTAATAAATTGAGATAATTTTTATACAACATGCTCAGGTCTTATTAGGTCTACTTCTACCTTTATTAACATAAGTCAAATCTAAAGCATCTACTCTCCTAACATTTTATCATATGGTCGACGTTGTGACTAAACCATCTAAGGCTACATTCTAATCTTGTCTGCTACTGGAGCTTCTCCAAGCCTTTCATTGATATGTTCGTTCAACATTTTCTCTCTTACGTGTAAAGTCACACATCCACCTGAGCATTTTCATCTCAGCAACACTTAACTTTATTTTCTCTTTTAAATGCCAATATGCTGTGTCATAAAGTATTACCGGTCTCACCACCATTTTATGAAATTTTTCTTTAAGTCTAAGTGGTACTTCTTCTATCACACAATAGGCCCATTGCATCTCTCCACTTCAACTATCCAACTTAAATTCTACTAATAACATATCCATCTATATCCCCATCACTTTTAACTATAGACCCATGATATCTAAAACATTCACTTCTTTTAATGACTTGATTACCAATTTTTACAATCCTGACACTAGATCTATTGCTACTAAAATTACATTTCACGTATTCAGTTTTAGATCTACTTAAACGAATGCCTTTAGATTCTAAAGTTGACCTCTATAAATCAAATTTTTCTTGAACTCTCTCTAGTCTTATCTACATGAAGGATAACATCAACGAAAATCATACCCAAATGGAATTTAAATAACAATATAATAAATTATCTAAAGTCCTCTGCACCTTTATACTTATGGGGTCTTTATCGGAGTCATCATAATGAATGATTTTTTTCCTTATCTATTCTTCAGTTGACTCCAGGTTCTCTTATTCTTTCTTCTTTAATCAATAATAATCAATAAGAAATTAGGAATTTTATATAAAGATTATGCAAGTTCAAATATTTAAATTTCTATGGATTCTTTCTATTTCTATCTCTTGCTACCTTGTTTTAGATGTACTAATTTTGTTTCTATCTTCATCAAAGTAATCATGTTCGAATCTTCTTGTTTTAACTTAGATGTTGTAACCTCATTCTCACGGTTCATAAATTATTTATCATTTGATGACATAACTCCACATAGTAGGGGATCCTCGTCATTAGTGGCAGAAGCAGTTCGTGTTGGTGATAGTAGTAGCAGTGGCAACGACTAGTAGCAGCGATGTCAATGTCGGTGACAAAATTATCAGGCGTTGGGGGTGGTGGCAAAAGTAGTAGGTGGCGACGACATGGCTAGGGTCAACTGATCTATGCATGAAAAGGGCAATTGTGCCCAGCAAGGGGCAGTGGTGGGTGTCGCAGGAGGTTGCAAAAGAATGTAGCTAGGTTAGGCCTTCATATGAGCAAGGGGAAATATTGTGTATGAGAGGAAAGTTCATGCTCAACAAGAGGTGGTGGCAGAAGCAAAGTGGTGGCACTAGGGATGTTCGACATATGTGGCAGAGGAGATCGGGGAGAGGGGAGAGGGGAGAGGGGAGATCAGCTTGTATGAGTGGGGGGTTGTAAAGTTTAATTAAAATATAATAACAACCTAATCCTAAGAGATGCATACCTCAGTATATCTGAGGCGAGGTGTGCCTCACCAAATGTGAAGCGTATACCTCAACAAAAGCCCTAATGCGTGTGCCTGAATGCATTTTGGGCCTGAATTGTGCTGTGCTGCACCCTAGGTTAACACAATTTTAAACAATGGTTTTTTGTTGAGAGATAGATGAATACTATTAGATTTGTTACAATTTGTTTTCCTTATGTTTTTCCTTCATATTTTAATCATGTTTGTGAACATTAACTTTCATACTATTAACTTTGTTTTTGTGGAAGGTTAATATCCTTTTCTATAAAATAAATTTTTAATGTTTTTGATTTTTATCTCCAGTATTTCAGCATTTATAACTTATTTCATTGGAAAATTGCATGTTTGTTGAATTTCCTGGCTTCCTCTAAGATTTGTTTAGGGAACAAGACATATAGTCAGTGCTCATGTTGGCATTTTCAAATTCCCTTTTATAATCTCATAAATGGAAATCTCAGGCATTGTGCCATTTCAAGATTATTTCTTCTTCTCTATGATCCCTTCCATCTTGTACTTGTATGTTTTGGACCTTTTTATATCATGAAGAATGTTTGTATTTATATGGCTGGTCCCTAATCAATAATACTATTTCTGTTACAATTCTACTCAATCATGTTGATACCGTAACTTTGCAATATTTTCAATAAGTAGGTAATCATTTCCATAGAAATTGGTGAGCTTCTTGAAGAAAACAAATTTGTAAAAAGCACATTGAATATATCAGGCCACTTGAGAGTTCTTTTTTTCGTTGTTGGGTGCCTAATCACTAGGCCACTATCTCATCCACTATTTTTGGCTAATTTTCAAGTCTAAATATTATTTTATCGTTTTCATTCTTCATGTTTGTATTATCTAAAAGCCTGAACTTTTATTTTTTTTTTCTGCATGGTCAACAGCCATAGTTCATACTTTGGATGGATCCCTTTTTTGGTTCAATCCTTCACTTAAGAAGTTGAGTGTTGTAAAAAAACAGTGTTAAGATGCAAATGTATTAAAATTAGGGAATAATTGTACTTTTGGGTCTGCCAAAGAACCTATCATGATAAGATTGAAAAATAATTTTTTTGTTTGGGCATGTACAATTGAGAGTAGATGAAGCATAATGATAAGATAGTGAAAAATAATTTTTTTGTTTGGGCATGTACAACCGAGAGTAGATGAAGCATAAAAAAAATGAGTAAAATAAATCTATGTTGAAAGTTTAGGAAGGAATATGTGTGGACCACAAGTAACATGAAAAAGTTATGCAAAAAGTTTTGCATAATTCATATCTAACACTTCAAATATGGCTCAACAAGAATGAGTGAATAATGAGAATTCATACATGTAATCAGAGATGGGTAACATTTTTTCTTGGTCCCCCTAGCAGGAAGAAATCCAAGCCAACTTTTTTGGGAAAATTACTTAATGCTCAAACTGTATTCGCCATTATTTGTGCAGGAATATGTATTTTTTTCAAATTTCATTTTATATTAATTTTCTGTCAGCACTCTATTTCCTCATTAGCATAGTGATATATGGGTATGCTTGCTTTGTACTGTAATGAGCACATACTGATTAGCTCTCGCTTACTTCAAAGGGATGGCGGGCATCAGTCACCATAAAGGGCAGTACATGTGACACATCTGTTCTGAACTTCAACTAGATTGCTCATATCAACAAAAATGTTCCAGCTTAATCATGTATCCTATAATTTCCTTCACTGAATATTCATCTCGTGTCCATTGAATCTGTTTTTTTTCTTTTTTCAGAACAATATTTTACTCACTAGAGAGTGTACTGGACATCAATAATCATAGAATCTGCAATATCTTTTGTTAGAGTCAATAACAGCACAATGAATCACCAAGTGCTATTCATCCTTGTTTATTTTGCCTTTATGTAGCTTTTTATTTGCTCTCCAGACCAATGGACATATCATTCGAATCTGTAAATGCAAATTTTGTTTTATCCCCTTAATTGATAACAAGTTGACTGGACTTGCCTGTGGTTTTTCTTGTACATGCAGATGTACCCGATGCTAGAGAGAATAAGCCCAAGGACAAGGAAACTAGAACTATTTGCTCGAATGCACAACACTCATGCAGGGTACTCAAACGATCTTTTGTGTTTTATTTATCTATTTTCTATGTTCTATTGTTATTTGCGTTAGACATGATGTCGAATACTTTATGTTGGATTGTGTTGCTGCACTTTCAAGTCTGACCTAAATTAATTGACTAATATTTTTCATACTTTAGGTGGACTTCATTGTTGCACTTGTTAGTCTGACCTGAATGAGTTACTTATTTCAAAATCATTCTTTTTTTCCTTAATTGTTATTATTGTTTGAAGTTGCTTCCGTTTATGTATTTATATATAGAGTTAATGAAATGCCGGGTTAGTAACCAGCTCAAGAACTAGTTCTTGGTGTTATGCTTAATTGTTAGTTATTTATGCTCTCATTAGAAACGAAAAATTGTAAGAGAAGTGAAACTCCAAGTTGCACATTTTTGTAACTACCGTTTATGCTTTAAATTTCCTAGATCAAGAATGCTTGTTTGAGCCAATGTAACTCGATAAAACATGCATTTCCATTGCTTAAACTTGGTGATTTGTGTGAGGATTCGGTCCTTGATTATATGATTTGGTTACTTGAGCAAGAGTTTCCTTGAAGATGGAAACTTGATTAATAATTTTTAAATAAAAAATTACTAGCACCTTAAAGATCTACATTTTGTTTAGTACGGCTGCAACTTTTTGTACAAATGGTTGTGAAGATACTGTGGGAAAATTAACTTTTTTTTGAAAGCTCCTTTGGGTATTATAAATATTTTCTTTTTTGAATAGTCATACAGTTGTTTTTTTTACAGTTACTACACTCTAACAGATATGGTTATAAAAAAAAAAACAGATTCTCACCACAAGAATTTCTAAAAGTGCCAAGATATTAGCAGCCAAATACAGATGTGGTGTGGTTTGAAAGGCAGTGCAGTGAGAAAACTGTCCCAAACAGATGCTTAATTTGAGTGTTTGATATCTGTAACTCCTGAAACTAAGTTCATAATTTATCAAGTGAATTCATCATTCACCCAGCATTTTATGAACCTAAGACTGCAGTCATCGCAGTTGGCAAGAATTCTCACATTTTCAAATTTGCATTAGATGGCCTGTGGTTCATGTAAAATGTTCTTCTTCCAGGGTCACTTTTCCTCTTCTTTTCTTTTGTTTCTCTTCCCTTACACAAACCCAATCCAATCCAATCCAGCAACAAGAGAGAGAAATGACAAAAAAATAATGGTATAGCAAGAGAGATATACGGAAATAAGAAGTGAGAAAAGAGATATGGAGGTGTGTTACGTCGGTGCCTAGCTTGAGGGCAATGTTGCCTTTTGCATGCTTAAGGGCAATTTAGTCTTTTATTATTATTATTGTTGGATATAAATAGGCTTATTATGTTTAAGTTTAGGGGTATGCATGAGATTGTTGTTGTGAGTCTTATATTTAGGTTATGGGAGAACTTTCCTTCCTATCTAATTGTAGGAATTGGGAGTGATCGCCTACCTCTCGTGTTGCAGGGGTGTATATTTGTATTTGTATAGAGTTGTTTGGTTTATTAAAAAATAATATTTGCTTTGCCCTAATTTTTGTGAAAATTCATCTCGATTTCTACATAGGATCTTATCAAATTGCTATCAGAGCATTGATTCTCAGAAAAAAAAAATTCTTGGAAGGGACCTTGGTCGATCCAAGCCTTCATTGTGCATCAACAAAGGGATCATTGCATAGATTGGTAAATAGTCGCTATTTCGTGAAGCAACCATTGGGATTACTTCTCCTTTGCTTGCAATGTCGCGATACAGATTGTGATAGAACGGGGAAACGTCGGGCCTCCCTGTGTTTGCGTGACCTAAATTGTGATTGGAGCTAGAGGGGAAGCAACAACAGGATCGCAATCTCCTTCTTGATGGAACATCGCGCTACAGCCGCGACTTTACGGGAAGCCAATGCGGGATCGCTGTTTACATAGGCCTGAAACTCCCACCTCTCTCCTGCTTGCGTTGCGCCCTAGCGATACAATTGCATCTTTTGGGCGGTACAGGCGCGATTGGAGCTATATTGGGAAGGCGAGGAAGCGATCGCGACATGCCTCTAAATGATGTGATTCGACTCGGGATCACGATGTACAAAGACCTGAAGCTTCGATCTATCTTTTCCTTTCGCATGCGACATACAAGATATGTGGAATTAGGGATCGTAGTGTGCCTCCTTAGGGCACGATTCGAGCTAGCTTGAATGACTTGATCCGACCACAGTGGCGATAACGTGCAATTGAACTCTGATTCAACCTATTTGGGAAACAAGTCTGGATTGTGGTGGCACAAGGAAGCAAATTAGGGATCGCGACGTGCCTTAGTCGCGATTTGAGTACTGGGAAGGTATCAATGGGATTTCATCATATAGTAGTCTCCTTTGCGACATGTCTCCAAACAATGTGATTCGACGCGGAATCACGACGTACAAAGACCTGAAGCTCCGATCTATCCTTTCCTTCCGCATCCGACGTACATGATATGTGGAATTAGGGATCGTAATGTGCCTCCTTAGGGAACAATTCGAGCTAGCTTGAATGACTTCATCTTACAACAGTGGCGATAAAGTGCAATTCTTCATGCACATTTGTGGCAAATAAGGATGATGAATGTAAGAAGCGGACCGCATTATGATAGAGAGATGAAGGTGATATAAGATGTATGATGCATGAAATTAGACTAATTTGTTAAATGAGATATTGGGGGAAACAATCAATCATTAAGGGGTGTAGCTTAAGTTAATGTTTTTGTACATGATCAATTGCCTCTCAAATAAATTTCATCAAAAACATAATTTTTATTTTCTATATATAAAGTGATTCACCAATTAAATTATTCTAGACACTTGACTAAAAAGAGGGCAGTAATTAGAAATCCGGATCATAGTTTCCATATGAATTCTCTGTTTAATGGAAGTCTTTCATCAAGCAAACAAGATCATGGCAGATGATCCCACTTTTAAAACTTTTAGAAAAAATAATACAGGGTAAAGAAATTGGGCTTCGCACAACATTGGTTATTAGAGCTTAAGAAATATAGATGTGATGATTTATGATAAGGATGTTTTATTACTCTTGTGCTATTTATCGTAAGCATGTTTTTAACATCATGTTTTTTGGTAGGGATAAAAGTAGCCTAGAGAATGTTAAGAAGTTATGTATGTCTAAATATTCTATTTTAAGTATTTTATCTCTATATTTAAGGGCATAGGAGATGAAAATTAGGTCGACTGTTTGTTGGTTAGGGATAGATCACCTCTTATCTTCATAGAAATAAGTTGCATGGGATGCATACCTCTCAATTTCTAATATTTTCATATCTATAACTTTAACTTTACTTTTTACATTTATACTATCAAAATCCTTCATATCACATAAACAATTCCACTATTTTAACTTTTAAAAAGTGAAATACATCTTTTCATGTATAGGTAAGATGCCATAAATTTAAAAATTCAAGTTTTGGTGTTTCATCTGTAAATACCTAGGAATTAGTATGTATGTGAATCTTCCTTAATGATATGGTGAAAAGCGATTTTCAGGCTTTAGTGAACTAAATTTTTCAATGATAAGCACAAGGATGATAAGTCAGCAGATGTGATAAGATTATTGCAAAGTGTTCAGATGCAGATTTGGGTGATTTTCTTCCGGTGACGACAATTGTAATATACAATCATTATTGAACTTTTTACTTACATTGCTCATATAGTATGTATCTATAGAAGGAAAATTTTTCCATAAGTTGTGTGTTTTTGGTTAGGCTTGTGTGGAAAATATTAGTATATTTATTTTGTTTTATAACTGATGTGCTTGAAAGACATCAATTTTATGTTAAGATCTAACATCAATTGCATTGTGCGATTGCATTGCATTTTGCTTAGCTCTTTAGGGATTTAAGAGCTTAGAGGACTTTGGTTTGGAGAGGATTCATAGGGTAGCTTTATGACATAGTGATACCGGAGAAGAAAGCCCAACCCACAGTTATTATTGTATTTGAAATTGGTTACAGTTACTTCAAAACATGAAATAAACAATATGCAAACACAAAAACTCAAGCCACACCTCAAAAGTGTGTCCCAAGGGCGGTGGAGGTTGGCTCAGTGGATTCAGAGGCTTGAGGACAGCAAGTGTGAATGTGGGGGAGGGGCCGACAGGGGCTGGAAGGTGAACTGGAGGAGGGAGGCTCCAGGTTAAGGTGGTGGGAAGGTTTGTTGGGCGGCTGGGAGGTAGGTTGGAAGGTGGGGTAGCAAGTTGGGAAGGTGGGGAGATAATGGGAAGGCTCTTCAACACTTTTGGAGGGTGTGCATCGAGTAGGGAAGCGTTCGCAACGATGGGAAAGGCCTGGACATCAAGTTACAATGTTGGAAGTGAGACGGCTAAGTGTTGGGAGAAATTCTAGGCAGGTGGACAACAAGATTGGATTGTTTAGGAAGGGCGGCTGAGTGTTTGAATGGAGTACGGGGAGCTGCGGCCGAGTTGTGGCAGCAGGTTGAAGGGAGGATAACAGTAGGCGGTTGTTGGGGAAGAAGTGCGGTGGCCTACTGTAGGACTGGAACGCGAGTGGACAACAACAAGAAGGGTGGAAGGATAAATAAATATTCCATAGAGGTCGAGCTACAGTCGGAGCACCACCCGGATCCGTGGAGAAGATCACTGCCTTGGACGAGGGACAGCCAGAGCACTATCTCGATGTCGGATGTAGTCCTCCAAAGGAAAAATACTAAGGCTAAAACTTGATTTTAGATATAAAAAATAAGACTCGTAACTTTAAGCACATCATCCTCTATTTATAATGAGGCTAGAACTTTATTTAAGACAATACTTAAAATAATAAAGAAGAATCAAATCTTGATTTCAGATTTAGGAAAGGAAAAAAATATTGATTTGAAATTCAGTTTATGAAAGGGATTATAATAGAAATTCAGATTTAGGAAAGAGGAACAAAAATATTCAGAAATTCAGATTTGGAAAGGCATATATTAGGAAGGTGCTAAGAAAAAAAAGGGAAGGGGAGAGAAGGGAAAGGGAGGAGCGACAACCCCCCCACCCTTTGAGAATCAGTCGGTCTTCCATAGCTCCTGTGTCAATCTCATGCGGTTGGGGCTTCGACGTCATAGGTCAAAGCTTCTAGTTCTCATGGCACGATGTCAAGTTTCTTGGCGGGTCGCTCATGTCGGTGTTGTCATTCCACAACACATTCTGTTAGAATATTATTTGTCCTTTTTTGGTACATCCTGAGTGGTTGCTGTATATAGAGATTGGTTCTCGCAATGCAACTCTCGAGCCCATACATTTGAAATCTACTCCTTCCACTTCTCATACCTAGCGTGCGGTGGTCGCGTAACAAGTATGTGAGGAGAACTCAATTCTATGATGAAATCTGTGGCAAGCTGTGCCACTTTCACTAGTGACCACTTAGGAGAGACATATTTAATGATATGACTTAGATCCTATTGAAGAATTTTTATCCCTCTCAAAGCTTCCAGGGCAAATTTAAAGTTGAGCTTCATTCCTCCTATTTGAACATTTGTTGCTGGGCACCCTACTGATCTGATCTAACATCTGAAATACTCATAATATTCCAAGCATGGCACAAAACTAATCCTCTTCAAACATGATAGACCTCCCTCCGTAAGGGTAACTCAGAAAAGGGTCTATACATCTTAAAAATCTGCAATGCTCCGATCTATTGTGGCCCTATATTTGTGGTCGACTCCTTAAAACTCATGCTCTTTTTGGGCTTCCCAAGTCAATCCGATTGATGTTCCTCTCAAAGTTTGCAAAATACTTTCTTGAGGCACCATAATCTCATACACAGTTGGATTGCCCATTACCTCAATAATCACCACCTTCTAAAGAAGTGACCGTTACCTCAGTCGAATTCTATATCTCAGGGTCAATTGGAATTGGTGGCGTCTCTTCCTTATTGGCTACTATTGGAGCCTCCTCTCAGATGTCTTCATCTTCTCCCGGACCAACCGTGTCATTGCTCAATTTTTCAACAACACTCTGCTCACTGAAATAGATATCTCTCTTGGTTGTGCATTCTGTTTCAACATGTCCAAATCCGTGGCACTTGTAAGGTTGTGACAAACTTGCGGATCAGTTTCACTGGATAGTAGCAAGAGGGGTTGTTTGGTGATATGGTCTTCTGCTCTTCAGAAGCAGAGTCTGCAACTTTTGGCGGTAGCAAGTTGGTAGGAACTAGCGTTGTGTTTCCCGCTTCATCTTAATATTTTTTTCGTTGTTCCCTTTGACCTTCCAGATCATGCTCTATGGTAACCTTCCACCGGATTGTCTCATCAATATCCATAAGCCTCCACTAAAGACGACAGAGCTCTCTTCGTATCTCGTCTCGTGTAAGCTTGGACATAGATCTCCTTGGTGGCATAGTTAGGTTTTAGGAATAGGGAGGAAAAATTTTTAGTGGAGATGAGAGGGTAAAAATAATTGGGTCAAAGTTGCTGATTTTAAAATCAGCTTGGGGAATTTAGGCTTGGGAAGATGTGGCAATGGAAAGTGTATTGGGTTGTAGGAAGAAAATTTTTGTGGTTTTGATGGACGCTAGGAAACCCTAGTATAAGAGTAGGGTTTGACTAGCTTTGATACCAAATGATACTGAAGGAGAAATTCCAAACTATAACAGAAACACAAATATTATTATTAAATTTGAAATGAGTTTCAATGACTCTTCAAAACATGAACTAAAAGACAAACAAATATAAAGACGCAAGACAACACCTCGAAAGTGTATCCCAAGTGTAGTGGAGGCTGGCCAAGTGGATTCGAAGGCTTGGGGAGAACAAGTGTGGTGCGGGAGAGGGGTTGGAAGAGGTAGCAACTTAAGGTGGCGGGAACGTTTGTTGGGCGGCTAAGAGATAGGTTGGAAGGTGGGCTAGCAAGCTGGGAACGTGGGGCTGCAGCGGGGTTGGCTCATCAGTACTTTTGGAGGGTGGACAACTAGCAGGGAAGCGTTGACAACACATGGTAGACTGCTGGAAGTGGGTTGGTTGAGTATTGGGAGAAATTCAGGGCAAGTGGGCTACAATATTGGGTTGTTCAGGAAGGGCGGATGAGTGTTGGGATGGAGTATGGGGAGTTGCGGCCTTGCTGGGAGATGGCTGGAAGCAGGTTGGAGGGAGGACAACAACCGACGGTTGTTGGGGAAGAGATGTGATGGCCTGTTGTAGGGCTGGGAAGCGGATGGACAACAGTAGGAATGGTGGAAGAATAGATAAATATCTCGTCGGGGTTAAGCTACAGTCGGAGCACCACCCGGACCCTTGGAGATGAACGCCGTCTCGAATGAGGGACAACCAGAGCACTACCTTGACATTGGATACAACTCTTGAAGGGGAAAGTACCAAGGCTAAAAATCTGATTTTAGATATAAAAAACAAGTTCTTTAACTCTAAGCACATCATCCTCTATTTATAATGAGGCTAAGACTTTATATTATACAATATTTAAAGTAAGAAAGAAGAATCAAATCAGGATTTTACATGTAGGAAAGAGGAATAAAATATTAAAAAATTCTAATTTGGAAATTCAGTTTAGGAAAGAGATTATAATGGAAATTCAGATTTAGGAAAGAGGAACAAAAATATTCAGAAAATTTGATTTGGAAAAAACTCATATTAGGAAGCTGCTAAGAAGGAAAGAGGGGAAGGGGAGAGAAGGGAAAGGGAGGAGCGACAACCCCCCTCCCTTTGAGGACCTATATCTATTGTGGCCCTATCTCTGTAGCCCTCATGTCACATAGTGCCAGATGATAGAATCAAAGGGGAGAATTATTTGGACACCTCAATAATATAACTCTTTATGATAAGGGAAAAAAGAAATGGTGAAATTGTTTTTGAGACTAATACAAATTTATTTGAATTATATTATTGAATGTACATGTTCAAGGTTTTTTTTCTTTTATCTTGAACTACCTCCAAGTTAAAATTTGAACTAGCTTTTGCTTTCAATTTTACCTTGAAGTCTTATTATTATTAAGGAAAAGAGGAGTGTGCTTGAGGGCTGTAGTTGGCTACTATCAAGATTCAAGAAAATAGAGGAACTTGTATGATGCGTTATTCGGGGATCATTTAGGAAAACATCTTATAGTATGACCCAGAACTTTATGCTTATTTTCTCTGTGTGATTCTTTCCTTTTTTACTAAGTTCTAGAAAAATTTTCTATTTGTTTTGCACAGAAGATTTGGGACTTCTCTTTGATTTGACTTCGGTTTGGGATAGAGCATTTTTTTATTCCTTACTTATTTATACATCTGATTGGCTTCTTGATGGTGGTTCTTTTCTCCCCTGTATAGATTCTGCTGGAACTACATAAATTTTTATGTATTTGTATGATGCTTTGTTATTATGTTATTCCTTAGCGCATTCATCATATTATTCCGGGAAATTGCTTTTGCATAAGCAAGTAGCTTTTTATTCCTAAATTGAATTGAATCATCTTGGTGAAATTTTGGGGCCAAAACGATCAAGTTCTTTTTGAATTGCACACTAAACGTGTACTTAAGCGATGTTTGGATTTGTTTTATTTTTGCTTTTATTCTCAAGAAAAAATATATTTTTGATGGTTTAAAATTTTTCCGTTTGCAGAAAAGAAAAACCAATTTTGACTATCAAAACTATAAAATATTATTAATATTATAAAGTTAACACAAATAATCATATTTAATACATAATTAATCCATCTAAAATTAAATCATTGTTAACCTTATTTAAGTTAACATCATAATCATGGTTTGAGTAGTAATTCAGTATGAATCAGTTTTTTAGTTAATTATTTTATATATTTCATTTGTTAAGCTAAAATTTCATTAATATTTTAATTAAGCCAGAAGTAATAAATATCTAGTTCTAATTATTGTGATTTTAATTAAAATACTAATTAATTCCTGATTGACCATGATATATAGTTAGTTAAAAATTGCTATGATTAATTAATTGATTATTAAATGCCCAATAGTCATTACTAAATACTAGTGAAACCTTAATGATCATAATGACAACTCTATTTAATCATAAGTTTGATAAGCCTTGTTTTGGATTATTTTTATTTCGGAAAATTTACATACCTAGCATACAATTTTTATGTATTTTCTTCTCATCTCTAAACTTCCATATTTACATGCACAACAAATCGTTGCTTAAAAGTGATATTGTTATTTTTGATGTGATATTAAAGTTTTTTAGTGTTATGTATGTAAATATGAAATTTTAGATGTGATATATTTAAATACATATGAATCGTGTGCTATGTATTTAAATGAAGGTTTTTCTTTTTTTTAATACTCATTTGTTTAGAGTTTTTTCACATGATTTTATTTCTCATTTTAAAAAAAAGAAATAAAGTTGTACTTAAAAACACTCGAAACAACTTTATTCTACATCTTTTTATTCAGTGTTAGAGGATGTTGCAAGCAATCAACAAATAAGTAATTCTAGGGAGAAAACATCAAGCTGGCTGATATTGAGAACCAACGTAAGTACTAACCGATGAGAATTTCCAATAATTAGGACTCCACAAAAATAAAAACAAAATATGCAACAATTTTGATGACGTTGATTGGTGATAGGCCGTAATTTAATATATGGCTTCAAAGAGTGGTAAGAAAATAGGAGAAAATAGGTTTGTTTTGGGTCAGTAGCAGCAAATATTAAGATTGGAGACAAGTTGAGTGGGAATGAGAGACTGCTGGGGTTAAGACCTCATAAATATTCTCTCTAATATCATTAAAATATGTGGCATGTATTTCAAGAACTTTTATGACCATATAATCTTAATTCAGATGCATAAATTATTTCTCAATAATTGTATAAATATTTACATATCTTCTCAAAATAACTGAATAGTGGAATGAATGATCCTGAGCAGGTGGCTCTCATTGGGAAACCAATTAAATGGAGTAAGGCTAGTAGATGAAGGTCTGAGGGCAAGATTCAAGGCAGCTTATCCAGAGGTGGAGGTTCAGCCACCATCTCCACCAAGAAGGGCTCATTCCGTGGATCCCGAATCCAGCGCCGTGCACGGGAGAAGTCCCTTTTTTGCAGTTGACTCGAAGCAGCCTACGAACAGATTTATGGAAATTTCAACATCTCAAGCTTATGCACTGGAAGTAAAGTCAGCTGCAATCGAAACCGAAACGGCTGCTTAAGCTATTCTGGCTGAAATTTACAGCTCCAGTTTTGATTTTCACCGGAGTTCCATCTCTGTTTCGAAGCGTGGAAGGTTTCAAAAAGCAGGCGAAGTTATCATTAACCGTGGGAGCGAGATAAGTAGAATATCTGTATAAATACGATGTTTATTAGTCTTTGAAACTAGTTTATTAAGCAACCGAGCTCAACTCTATGGAAGTTATAATGTAAAACGTTTTTGTGCTGAATGAAGAAGCAGAAATCTGTTTGCTGCTGCGATTTTTTAACAACTCGGGGTATGCTTTTTCATGATTTTTTCTTACTATAGCTCGAGATATGATTTATTATCTTTAATCTCTGTAATTTATTTCAGATTGATAAGATTTTTATTGAATTGAAACATTAAATTTCTTTTTTTATCTAGTCATGTTAAACAAATGATTTGTGTGCTAATTTGTGAGTTTTCCAACTGAGCTTAACTACAAGTGCTGATTTTTTGTGATACTTATTCTGTTTAATAGAATATGATGTATTAATATTGTATGATTTATGTCTATAACAACATATTTATTAATATTAAAATTAGTTGCATATCCAAATCACATTATTTCTTCTCGTTTAAATGTAGTAAAATATATCATGTCACTTTTGAGCACATCATGATCAAAACTAAGCTAAAATATTCTCCCCCTTTATTTTACTAAACTCTCCCAGATAGCTCTCAGATAGTTAAATATATAATTAAACTCTTTTATTAAGGGAGATAAATGTTGAAAATACAGAGAATCTGCAATCAAGTTTCTGATTCCAAATATAATCTGATTTTTTCTGTTAGTCTTCTTTTAATTTGAAAGCAGCTCAAGGTTTTGATGATTAGCTTTGATATCTGCGTACATTCTGGCCAGAGAAAACTGTTCTTTTAGTTTTTTTATATATTTCCCATCTTTTATATGGATTAAGAACATTATTTTTCTACATTGTTTCTTTTGGTTGGATCAATATTTATTTTCATTTTGAATAAAGTGGGGGTGTGACCCTTAAATTTTCCTAAAATAAGAACTGCACCAAAATAAGACCTTAAACAATACATTCGTGGACGATTTACATACATAACATCAATTCTTATATATTTATATATATAACACCAAAATTTCGTGCGCCTTTTTGTGACACAATGGTTGGGAGTTTACTTTCTCACCTTGAGGTCGTGGGCTTGAATCGTACATATTGTCCTCTGGGCTTAACTTTTCTAATAAAAAAACAACACATAAACATAAGTTTTTACGTATCTGCGTGAAAAAATTAATTTCATTTTTTAAAAGTTAAAATGGTGATATTTTTGATTTTGACATGATATGAATGTTCAAATATTTTACTTTGCACCGAAGTTGAAATAAAAATAATTATATGGTGGCGTTTTCATAGAATTAATGCCAGAATAAAAAGGAGTATATTTTAAACTAGAAGACATTTAAATTCAGTTTTAAAAAATTGTCTTTTGTGTTATTTTTTAGTTTAGTATAAATCCTTGAAGCTTAGTTGCCCTGTCAGCTTGTCAGAACTTGTTTCAAGTGATATAGATCTGTTTCAATATTGACTAGAAGATAAAATTCAGTTGCAAGAGCATTGCAACCGTTCATCATCAACGGGTTATTTTCATGTTGAAAAAGCTCAAAAACAACCAACCAGACAAGCTTGTGGGAAGCCATCTCAATCATTTCATATAAATCCATAATAGTTCTTTCATGTTGTATATAAATTTGTATATTTATGTCATTTACAAATAATTTTTCATGTATTAGAGGTGTATGTGGTTGCTCTCAGTAGGAAGCTGCTTGTCGTGAACTATAATTTGCCCTTATATTTGATGTTATTCACTGAGTCATGTAATATCAATAGCATGTCTATATTATTCTATATTTGTACAATCGTTATATGAGCACCGTTTAAAAATTATACACCTTATGGAACTTTAATATTAATATTATTTTTCATTTACGTGCATAAACACCTTAGCATTTTCCTGCAAGTACAATAAAGGGGTGACTCCATCAAGTTAGTCATGAGCAAACAAGAATTTAATATAATCATTTCATTCATGTGCTCGTTGCATTTAATTCAATATATTATATATAACACATACCAATGCATGATAGTTGTTGTTACAAATGTAAAGACAATATGACCAACAATGAAAAGAACGTATAAATCAAATAAAACTTGCCCAATTATCTACTAATGCAAAATAGTAGGGAAAAACTAAAATATTATCATAGATTAAATGTATGAATGCTTACCTCAATCTTGATTAATTTATAATTTGATTTGCTTTGATGTCGACTTTTCTAAAATTGGAAGCCTAAAAATGATACATATTACAAAATTTAAATTAGTTATCATTTTAATTACCTATTAAATTTATATTTTTTTTAAAAATTCATTATTTAAATTATTATATAAACCTAAATTTTTTCTTACAAAATTTTGTGTGGGCCAATCCTTCTCCTCCTTGAGCTCAAACACTTTTAGCTTCATTTACTCCCCTCGAAATTTGAAGTTATATACCTTGTGTTTTAATTTCATAAAATTTTTTTATTAAAATAATTTACACTCTCACAACACACACACACACATGTATCTATGTATGTGTGTGTGTGTGCATTCATATACAGAGTTGTATGTATCCGAAGCTCCGTAACAGACATAGAGAGAGAAGGGAGAGATTTGCATAAATATTTATATGCATTATCTCATAATTTTTATTTATTTATATGTCTAACACCTAAGTTACTATATATGTATCTATGTATGTATCTATATGTATGTATCTATGTATCTATGTATCTATGTATGTATGTATGTATGTATGTATGTATGTATGTATCTATATATGTATATATGTATGTATCTATATACATATATATATGTATGTATCTATACATATATATATGTATGTATCTGTATACATATGTATGTATGTATCTGTATACATATGTATGTATGTATCTGTATACATATGTACGTATGTATCTGTATACATATGTACGTATATATATGTATATATATACATATATATGTATATATATACATATATATATCTATATGTGTGTGTGTGTGTGTGTGTGTGTGTGTGTGTGTGTGTGTGTGTGTGTGTGTGTGTGTGTGTGTGTGTGTGTGTGTGTGTGTGTGTGTGTGTGTGTGTGTGTGTGTGTGTGTGTGTGTGTGTGTGTGTGTGTGTGTGTGTGTGTGTGTGTGTGTGTGTGTGTGTGTGTGTGTGTGTGTGATATATATATAAGCGGGATGGATGTTTCAGGAGCTCTGCTAGGGTTTGGGTTTCCCGGAGCTCTGGAGGTGATTTCGGGATGCTGACGGTGTTTCTTCTGTCTCGTCTGCCGGAGGTTGGTGAGATCATTCCTTTTGCTTTCTTGTATTGGCTCCTCCTTCGTGCTCATTTCTTGCTCCTCGGTTTTTTAGTTCTAGCCGTCTATGACAAAAACTTATGCCGGAGTCACTGGCGGAGGCTCCTCCTCCGGTGATGCTCCAAAGTTTGCTTTTCCTTATTCTTTTCACGAATCTTTGAATCTTGGAGGGGAGTACAACTTCATTAAGAAGCACTGAGAACACTATTCTGGCTTCTACTTGTCGTTTTCATCTGGTGGGAAAATTTCTCTATAGACCACCGAAATTTGATTTTCTTCTTAAACAGATTGAGCTTTGGAATTTGGCTGGGCGTTGGAATATTGGAGCTCTTGATAGTAGACATATTCTGATTCAGCTCTCTTATGAGGATGACTATGCTAAACTCTTTGCTCGTAGAACTATTCTTTTTAAAGATGTTTTGATGAAAGTCCTAAAATGGAATACTGATTTTGACCCCCGAGCTGAGCTTCGAATTATTCCGGTTTGGCTTCGTCTTCCTGGGTTGAAAGTGCACCTGTTTAACCACGAGATATTATTCTCTCTAGCTGCTATGTTTGGCAAACTGCTATGTTAGATGCTCCGACTTTTAACTTAACAGAACCCTTCATGGCTAAAATTTTAATTGAAAGAGATGTCACTTTACCACCCTCAGAAGAGGTTTGGATAGGTTCTACACATACTGTGTACCGACAACAGGTTTTTCTTGAGAAGCATCCTCACTACTGCTTCCATTGCCGCATGTTTGGACACGACTCGGCGCAATGCTTTCACCTACATCCTCAGTTAAGGAAAAGTAGCGCATATCATTTGACCTCTGCTGAGAATAAGATTATCCAGAGATCACCTCCAGAGATAGAACAAAATGTCCCTTATATGGAAGAGAATATTGCTATGCAACATGGTGCCGAAGAGCTTGATGGTCCACCAATTATTGAGAGTATTGAAGCCAGAGTGGATCTGGTTTCTGATACACAATGCCCACACCTCCCCACATTATCTCAAAAATTTTCATCTTCAATTAATAGCTCCGATTTAATGGTTGATAATGTCATTGAATTACCTATAGCCAATACTTCCTCTAGGGAATTACCCACAGAGGAAACTCCCCAAACTATTTCATCCCAGCTGCCCCCTGCTATGCCCTCTACTCCTATACACTCACTATCTATTGAACCTGCTGGTGTTCAGCCATTGGACCCTGTTGCTGATGCTATTTTGGCCTTGGATTCTGAATGGAGCATCCAAAAATACAGTAGGAAGAGAGAAAGAAGGAAATCTGAAATTTCTAATTTGAAAACCTCAAACATAATTGATGTCACATATCATTCTGAAGGAGAGCACTTGCACCTTCCCACTAGGATCACTAGGAGCGGTGCTTTTGGCCAACATGCTTAACATATTAGTGTCGAACATTAGGGGAGTGGCAAACCCCACTCCAGTAATCGTTTAAATTATTTATGTAGGGTCCATAAGCCTGACATTTTTGTAATTTTGGAGCCTCTGTTGCTGTTTATAAGGATAGGATTATTAAAAATGCAAAAATACCTAACAATAAGAACAACAAAATATGGCTTCTTTGGAAGAAGGATGTTCAATTAAACATCATTGAGGATGATTTGCAATATTTTATTGTTCATTATACGTTGGAGGAGTTCCATGGTTGGGCTACCTTTGTTTATGCCAACTCTTTATTACAAGATAAACTTCTTTTTTGGCAACAACTTATCCATATGGGTGTTTCTATTGCTGTTAACTGGTTTGTTGGAGGTGATCCGAACATGGTCATGTCCCCTTTGGAGAAAAGAGGTGGAGCAAAAGTTGATACTAATCTTATTAATCATTTCTGTGAGCATATTATTGAAGTTGGTCTTTTTTATTTGGGTTTCTCGGGTTCTCCTTACACTTGGAGGAGAGATTTACTCATGCAGAGGCTTGACAGGTTTCTGGGAAACTCCTTTTTTCATGATTATTATAATATTATTCATGTCAAGCAACTTAATCATGTTGCTTCCAACCATAATCCCATTTTTCTTAGCTTGGCTTTTCATTTTAAACCTGCTAACTCTCATTTTAGAATTTTCAATGTTTGGACCTCTCATCCTACCTTTTTGAATTTGGTTAAACAAGCTTGAAATACTGGGTTGTGTGGCAGCCTGATACGCCTAAAAATGTACTATTTCTTATGCTTCATTTTATAATGATATTTCACTTTAAAGGTATGTTTTCTTGTGTTTTTGGTTGTAGGTACATCAAATTGAAGAATTTGGAGTGATTGGAGCAAAAGGAACAAAAATGGACCAAAACAGAGCAAACTGGAGCAAATCGGGTCGATCCGGGGTGCACCGGAGCCAAGGGGATATAAAATGGACACTTAAGTGCCTGTGCCCGGTGCTTAAATGCCCAAAATGGCGCTTAGGCGCCACCATACAGAGAGAGGAGCGCTTAAGCGCCCAAAAAATGGTGCTTAGGCGCCGGTGACAGTTTTCAACATATCTTCTAGAATATATGTCGGATTTGGATGATTTTTAAAGTGGTTCTTCATGCATCTCTTGGGGAATTCATTGTAAATGAGAAAAGGGACTTTATAGAAGAATTTGGGGTGGTTATATGGAATTTTGAAGAGGCACTTCAGGCAGCATTTGGAAGATTCATTGAATCTGGACAGTTTTGAAGAGACACTTAAGCATCTCTTGGAAAATTATAAAAAAATGCTTAGAAATGTTTTTAAAACAACTCTTAGACTCTTGAATTAATTGAAAGAGGAGAATAAGACTTGGATAAGAAGAGAAGAAGGCTTGGGCGTGAGCCCCAAGCGGGGCGGCAAGGTGAAAGAAAAGAGAAAGAGTGAGAGATTTCTTCTTTTCTTTTCACTTTGTTCTTGGAGAGGAATGTAAGGAGATTGCTTTTGCTATACAAGGAGAGTTTGATTTCTATTAGAGATAAGTATTTTTATTGTATTTTGATTTGAATTTAGTACTTTGTTTGTATGTTTTCAAAGTCTTGTTCAATGAAAAGTTATTGTTGTTTCTTCATATATAATGAGTAGTTTTCTTTACCCTTCCCTCTTATAATGAATTAGTATGCATGTGCAGGATATAAAATCGAGTAGAGTGAGAATATACTGTGATGATTTTACTTTTTTCTTCATGTACATGTAAACTTGATCAACTTGCATGTTAAAATTTGTTGTGAGAACATGTAAGATCCGGGATGGTATTGTCTCAATCAACTATGGTAGAATCACATGAGATTTTATGGATGAGAATGTTATCCATATAGTTAAGTGAAATCAAATAGAGAAATAATCTTTAAAGGGTGTAGAATTAGAGGACTTTACAGTGACAGGATAAAGCCCCTAATTTGGTCTAATGTTTTAGGTTTTGATGCGAGATGTTAGCCTCTAAGTGGAGGGATAAGAGGGAACATAAGAGGGAACTCTAGGAGGGAACTCTAGGGTGAGAGCTAGTATCTTTCCTGCCTAGCCCATCTTCAAAACTATTCAAACTTTAGATTAATCATTGTTCCTTATAATATTTTTAGTAAGGGTAAATAATATAATTTCTCATATTTGTCACAATCTCTCTCACTACTTGTTTTACTTTTACACATGTCACTACTTTCATTGCGTGAGGAAGAGTACTTTTAATATATTAAAAACCCCCACTTTCTGATATTCACTAAATATTTTAATTTAGAAGTAGAAGTATTATTGTAGTGGTAGGATAAAATCAAAACCAAACTTTTGTTGACCTTCCAAGCTAGGGTGTGTTATTCTAAACTAGAATTTCTCATGAAAGTCACTGTGATTAACCTCGATCTCTGTGGGATCGATATTCGAGCTTAATCAACAAGCCCTATATTACTTGATAACGATACGTATACTTGCGTAGAATCCCTAGAAATATAATTGAAATCTTACTTTGCTTGGGATCAAGTTTTCGGTGTGATTACCGGGGATTAAAATCTTCAAGTAGTGGTGTCAACTTCTTAAATTCTGCATATAAAAAAGAATACCAGGATCAAGTTTTTGGTGCTGTTGCCGGGGATCACAACGGTTGATCTTGACTTGTAGGAGAATTTTAGTTGAAGTAATTAGGCTTAACTTGGAAACTATAGTGTCGTAAAAACAGTTTTTGTGTGAAAAGTGTTCTTTATATGAAAAATGTTGCGAAAAAAAACTGTTTGTGTGAAAAACAAGGTGTTTGTGAAAATATTTTATAGTGTTGAATATATTTGTTATTTTATTTGTTTAATTATTAATGTATTGTTTGTTGTATTGTGTATGCAAAACAAATGATCTGTAAGACTTGTGTCTTATGATCCTAAGAAAGAAAAAAGGAAAAAAATTAAAAAAAAAACAAAAAGGACTTGAAAAACTAGAAATGAAAATGGAAAACATTTAAAATAGTAACTTAGAAAATCATCATAAATCATTGAGGGATTATGTAAATCCTACGACAGATGAAATTCACTCAAGTATATAAAACCCTATCGTAGAAGCTGACTCGTTTGAAATAAATCCATCGATTATCCAACTAGTGCAGAACAACCAATTTGGAGGAACTCCTTCAGAGGATCCCTATTTACACTTATCAAAACTTCTAGAACTTTGTGCTACATTTCGTTATAACTACATGTCAGACGATGCTGTTAGACTAAGTTTTTTTTTCTTTTTCACTAAGGGATAAGACTAAAATGTGATTATACTCATTAGCACCTGGATCTATTAAAAATTGGGAGGAGTTAACTCAGAAATTCTTAGCTAAGTATTTTCCACCTTCAAGGACTACTAAACTTAGAAACAATATTATCTCATTTTGTCAGTATGAAGGGGAATCAATATACGAAACCTGGGAAAGATTTAAGGAAATTCTAAGTAAGTGTCCTCACCATGCTATGCCCGATTGGTTAATCATTTGAACTTTTCACAATGGGTTAGTAGGATCCCTTAGGTCTACAATTGACGATGCCGCTGGTGGATCATTAATGTCAAAAAAATTTGATGTAACATTTGAGTTAATTGAAAAAAATGGCTACAAATGAATTTCAATGGCACTCTGCAAGGAAAAATCCTAAAAAGGTAGCCAATGTTCATGATACAGATGCGTTTGCAATTCTTGCATCTCAGGTTGCTAAAATATCAAGGAAGTTGGACCAAATTGGAATGAACCAGCCTAAATTTACTTCAGTAAGTGACAAAAGTTAATTAGGGCATATGATTGATTCTAACTTATTGTATGAGACTTTAAATACCATAAACAACCCATATTCTAACTTTTACAACTCAGGTTGGAAGAGCCATCCTAATTTTAACTAGTATCATACTATTTGGGATGGAGAACAACAATGAGAAAATAATCATGCAAATCCTAATCGAAGTTGGAATAATCAGGGGAACACAAACTATAGACCTTCATATCCACCAAATTCTAACAGTGATCAATAATTTGAGGATAAGAAGATGTTTATAGAAGAAGTGGTATTGCAAATGGGAAACCAGTTGCAAGGTCAAAATGCTGTGATTAGAAACATAATGAATCAACTTGGATAAATTGCCAATTCACTTAGCAATAGACCCCAAGGAATGCTTCCTAGCAACACTGAGATAAACTCTAAAGAGAAAAATGATGAACAAATAGATGCTATCCAATTAAGAAGTGGAAGAGAGATAGAGGAGAGATAGAGGGGAGGGTGTGGTTAGAAAAGAGAAAAAAGTTGTGAGAGAAATAAAGGAAACTAAAAGACCTAAAGAACATGTTTCTAAGGATCTTAAAAAATTAATATCTCCAACTAAAATCAATTTAGAAAGACCACCACCTCCATTTCCTCAAAGGCTTAGACAATATGAGTTGGATAAACAATTTTCAAAGTTCATGGAAGTAATTAAGAAGTTAACAATAAGTATTCCTTTTGCTAAAGCTTTGGAACAGATGTTAAGTTATGCAAAATTTATGAAGGTGATATTAAACAAGAAAAGGAAATTTGGGGATTACAAGACAGTTGCTCTAAGTGAGGAGTGCAACGCTATATTTCAGAAAAAGCTTCCTAAGAAACTTAAAGATCCTTCTAGCTTAATAGTTCCTTGTGCAATTGGAGAAATATTATGTGGAAAAGCTTTATGTTGTTTAGGATCGTGCATTAATGTGATGCCTCTAGAAATATTTAGAATGTTAGATTTAGCCGATATTTCTCCCACTACTGTAACCCTTCAGTTAGCTGATCGATCTATCATTTATCCAAAAGGAGTTATAGAAGACGTGCTTATTAAAGGGGATAAATTTATATTTCCTATGAACTTTATTGTATTAGATATGGAGGAAGATAAAGAAAATCCAATTAAAGAAAATCCAAAAATCCAATTATTTTGGGGAGAAATTTTCTTATTACTGGACAAGCTATGATAGATGCACAAAAAAAAGAGTTGACTATGAATAATAATAACCATGAAGCCACTTTTGATGTTTTAAAGGCTATGCAGTATCCAACTGAGACAAAAGATGATGATTGTTTTTGGATCGATGAAATTGATTATCTAAGTAAAGCCATTTCCAAGAAAGTTATGAGAGTAAGTTAATAGAGGAGATCGAAATGAACTTTCATGATGAGTTGAAAATGAAAATGTTGTTTAAAGAAGAATTTAAAGAAGAATGTATGCATGTTCAGAAGAGGTGTGAAATGATGGACGTTACCGATAATAGTAAAATTTTAATTCCATTTATTTAAAAATCTCATGAACTTAAGATGAATGTGCCTCATACAATTTTAAGGCCTACCTATTTAGGAAATTCATCTACACTACCAGTCTTTATATATTCAAATTTGACTCAATCACAAGAACCTGAATTGAATGATGAAATCAATAAAAGATCTCCTAAGAAAGAGTTATTCAAAATCACTGAATGACATATTCTGTGGTATACAAAAAAAATGAATGAGATTCTGATGCTGGGGCAACCAGAGTAAAAGTTGGATATATCGGGTCGTCGATGTTATACCAAGCGCTTCGTGAGGGGCAACCCATGGTTATCTTTGTTATCTATTTATTGTGATTGTTGTTATGTTGGATTGGATAATAGTGAGATGTTGGACTTTGATCTGTGTTTGATGTGTAAGGGTGGATTGGATTAATGTCATGAGGTAATTCCTTCATCATGACTATTTGTATATGATTTCTGGTAGTAGCAGGTTGACGAATCTGTTACGACTGAGTTCTTAACCAGAGCTGAGCATTACCTTGAATCATGTAGTGTTTGGACTTGAGACACTCCATGTAAACTCTAACTCTCTTCCTTTATCTGACTTTGTCTTCATCGGGTAACGTCATAAACTTACTGAGTGAACAACATCTGGATGAACTGCACTATATTTACCAGATTGTGTATGCCTTAGACTTAGAGTAACCCTGAAATTGGTAACACATGAAGTAAGTCTAGTCCATGGGTGATAATGATACAAGGTTTTATAATACACCCACTTTATTAGTGTAGTTTATTCCATTAGAAATTGAAAGTAAAGAGGGGAAATGTGAGTAGAAGGGAGATCAAATTAACCTCAATCGTTGTTTGTTTATGAATATGTAAGTGCCCAAAAAACGACGCTTAGGTGCCTGTGACGGTTTTCAACATATCTTCTAGAATATATGTCAGATTTGGACAATTTGTTAAGCAATTGAGCATTTTGTGAAAGCTCAGAGGTCCACAAGAAAAAGATTGGAAATGAGAAAAGGAACTTTCTAGAAGAATTTTGGGCTGTTATATGGATTGGGCTCTTTCTAGAAGAATTTTGGGCTGTTATATGGAGTTTTGAAGAGGCACTTCAAGCACCATTTGGAAGATTCATTGAATATGGCAGTTTTGAAGAGACACTTAAGCATCTCTTGGGAAATTATAAAAAAGGCTTAGAAATATTTAAAAAAAAACTCTTAGAATCTTGAATTAATTGAAAGAGGATAAGAAGACTTGGAGAAGAAGAGAAGAAGGCTTGGGTGGAGCCCGAAGCGGGGCGACAAGGTGAGAGAGAAAGAGAGAGTGAGATATTTCTTCTTTTCTTTTCACTTTGTTCTTGGAGAGGATTGTAAGGAGATTTCTTTTTACATACAAGGAGACTTTGATTTCTATCAGATATTAGTATTTTCATTGTATTTTAATTTGAATTTAGTACTTTGTTTGTATGTTTTCAAAGTCTTGTTCAATGAAAAGTTCTTGTTGTTTCGCCATGTGTAGTGAGTAGTTTTCATTACTCTTCCCTCTTGTAATGAATTAGTATGCATGTGTAGGATATAAAATTGAGTAGAGTGAGAATATATTGTGATGATTTTACTTTGTTCTTCATTTACATGTAAACTTGATCAACTTGCATGTTAAAATCTATTGTGAGAACATATAAGATTCGGGATGGTATTGTCTCAATCAACTATGGTAGAATTACATGAGATTGTATGGATGAGAATGTTGTCCATATAGTTAAGTTCAAATAAATAGGAAAATAATCTTTAAAGGGTGTAGAATTAGAGGACTTCAGAGGGACATACTAAAACCCCTAATTTGGTCTATTATTTTAGGTTTTGATGCTAGTATCTTCCCTGCCTAGCCCGTCTTCAAAACTATTCAAACTTTAGGTTAACCAATGTTCTTTATAACATCTCTAGGAAGGGTAAAAAATATAATTGCTCCTATTTGTTACAATCTCTCTCACTACTTGTTTTACTTTTACACATGTCACTACTTTTATTACATGAGGAAGAATACATTTAATATATTAAAAACCCCACTTTCTGATTTTCACTAAGTATTTTAATTTAGAAGTAGAAGTATCATTGTAGTGATAATTATAGGATAAAATAAAACTAAACTTTTATCGACCTTCCAAGCTAGGGCATGTTATTCTAAACTAGAATTTCTCTTGAAAGTTGTCGTGATTAACCTCGATCTCCGTGGGATCGATTTTCGAGGCTTAATCAGAAAGCTCTATATTACTTGATAACAATATGTGTACACTTGATAACAATATATATTACTTGATAACAATATGTGTACTTGCGTAGAATCCCTAGAAATATAATTGAAATTTTACTTTGCTTGGGTCAAGTTTTTGGTGTCATTACCGGGAATTAAAATCTTCAAGTAGTGGTGTCAACTTCTTAAACTCTACATATAAAAAAAGAATATTAGGATCACAACCCATGGTTTATTTTGTGAAAATTGCATAAAAAAGTGACTTCTCATTTGAGGAAGTAGATATTGATGTGTTTGACAATGTCCACTCAAGAGTTTTGCAAGCTCAATAGGAGGTAGATTTTTTGGAATCCCAGGCTATCTGCACTCCTTCACTTGTTTAAAATTTTGCTTAGGCTCACCAAAAACTCCTTGAGGAAATTGCTATTGAGGAAGATTTCTTAAGGCAAAAAGCTTGTGATATGCACTTTATCAATGGTGATTGAAATACTAAATATTTCAAAGCTACCATCAAGCATAGAAGGAATATTAATTCTATTCTTAAGATTGTCAAAAGTGAGGGTGTTGTCCTTACCGATGTAGAACAAAATGGCTTCAATGCTACGGATTACTTTACTTTTCTTTATGATGATGTTTTGCAGGTCAATGCAATTGATCTAGATCTATTTGATACAGATAGAGAGCTGGTATCATCCTCTCTTTGTCTGACCTTCCTACTGAGCTGGAAATTCTCTTTGCTATCAAAGATATCCACTCGCACAAGGCTCTTATTCCTGATGGTTTTACTTCTTCTTTCTATATTTCTTACTGGGACATTATAAAAAATGAGGTAACTCTTGCAATTCAAAGTTTTTTTCATGGCGACGATCCTGGTAAGTATTTCACTGCTGCCCTGATTGTGCTTATTTCAAAATCCACTGATAAATTACACTGGAAGAATTTTAGACATATCTCTCTAACTTATGTGGTTTCTAAGATCATAAGTAAATTGATTGTGGCCCGTCTACAACCTCACCTTCCCTCCCTTATTTCCCCCCATCAATCAGCTTTTGTTAAGGGTCATGATATCTCTGGTAATATTTTGTTAGCTCAAGATATTATTAAAGATCTGGACAGGAAATGTAGGGGTGGAAATTTGGTTATAAAACTGGATATCAAAAAGGCCTTTGATATAATAAGCTGGGAGTTTATAATCAATGTCTTGATGGCTAGAGGTTTCAATGCTAGTTTTTCCATACTAATTAAAAGATGGTTGTCCAATATCCATTGCTGTGTGATTGTTAATGGTAATTCCTATAGTTTTTTCTCAGCTAAAAGGGGTATTAAGCAGGGGGACCCTCTATCCCCTGCCATTTTCATCATTTGTTTTGACTACTTATCTAGATTACTTAATCGTTTTCAATTGTTTCACCCTCACACATAATTCTCTCATAAGGCTAAAACTATGGTCTCCCACTTAGCTTATGCTGATGATGTTATTATTTTTGCTAATGCATCCAAACTTGCTATTAAAAAAATAATAACGCTCTTAAATGATTTCCAGAATTGTTCTGGTTTGGTTTTTGACAGTGACAAATGTAAGCTTTATCGCAACAAGCATGTCAAACACTATATCGCTAGTTGGGGGGATTCCTTCACTGGTTATCAGCACGCCTCTATCCCTTTAAAGTATCCCAGGGTAAATCTGATTAGAGGGAGGAAAAAGTAGATTCAAATGGATGATGCCATTGACAAAATTAAGCATAAGATTAATGACTGGAGGAATGTCTTTCTTTCTACTGGGGGTAGGCTTACTCTACTTTTTAGTGTGCTACAAAGTATTCCACTCTATGCTTTACAGGTGTTCAACCCAAAGAAGAGTGCCATTAAAGTTTTGGAGAGGCTATTTAATAAATTCCTGTGGGTTGGGAACGGTGTTAAGAAAATTTGGGTCTCATGGCATAAGATTTGTAAACCCAAAAAAATGGGGGTTTCAATTTCAAAGCTTTGCAGCATACTGTTGAGGTTAATATGTGCAGAATTTGGTTTAAGTTTAGAGAGGTCTCTTCTCTCTGGGCTTCTTTTATGCATAAAAAATGCTGTGCTACTTCCCACCCTTCCCAGTTTTTGAGGAAGGTGGGAGACTCTAAGATTTGGAAGGCTAATTTGAATGCCAGATCCTCTGCTAGAGACTTTATGTTTAGGGATATTGGTGAGGGAAACATCTCTTTATGGAATGATAATTGGGGATTTCCTTCTCTTTCAGAGCACACTCATCCATCTCATACAAACACTTTGCTCGTTTCTGATCTCTTTTCACAAGGAAGTTGGGATTTTGCTAAGCTTTGTTCTCTAGTGGGGGAGCTAAATGCTTTACATATATCAAATACTCCTACTACTTTTTCCTGTAGAGATTATCCTGTTTGGAAGAAGTCTTCTTCACAGTCAGTCTGTAAATTGATACATGGTACTTTACACTCTCATCCGGATTGGTTTTGGGGTAATTGGATTTGGCATAAAGTCTTTTCTCACTCCATCTCTTTCTTACTTTGGCATTATTTCTCCTCCTTAATCCCTCTTGATGACATTCTAAAACCGAAAGGTTTAAGATTGACATCAAGATGCCCTCTGTGTAGAAATTCAGAGGAAGGCATAAGACACATTTTTTTAATGTGCTTTTTCAATAGAGGTCTGGAATAATTTGGGTCTACATTTTGGTATCCCCCGGTCTCACAAGGGCACTTTAATTAACTACTTGTGGGAGTGAAAAGCTTTTGCTGATGATGAGGGAAGGAGTTTTTCCTTCCCTCTGCTGGTCTTTTGGTTTCTATGGTCTGTTAGAAACAACCATAAATATGATTCCTCCCCGTACTGCCACTATCACTTCTTCCTATATTCTGGCTTAGTTCTCTAAGGCCCTAAGGGCCTCTGCTAATTTTGCTCCCCTAGGTAAGAGAGCTAGGCCCCCTCTATTGGTCAGTTGGATGCCTCCTCCTACTGGTTGGGTGAAAGTCAATGTTGATGGAAGCTGGAATGTGTTGTCTGCTGTTGTTGGTGACCTCTTTAGAAACTCTGAGGGGCATTTTATGGGTTATTTTACTTCACCTTTTGCCGCTGATACTCCCTTATCAACTGAATGTTGGGGGGTATATCTTGCTTTAAAAGTGGAATTTGCTTTTAATTTTCATAATATTATTGACTCTAAACTGCTATATGAGATGTTAATGGGAGTTTCTCCACCCCACTGGGCTATTATCTGTACCCTCAAACGAATATACGCCCTAATTGCTAATCATCATCTGACTGTTAGATGGAGTTTTATTCACAGGGAAGGAAACTCCCATGCCCACTGGTTAGCCAGGCAATCAGGTGGAGTGTGCTATGTTGGTGTATCTCCCCTATCCCCCTTCAGCTTTTACTTACTGAGGATTCTTTAAATCTATCTGTCGGCGCTATTTTGGGTTGGTTTGTGGGGAGTTTCCCGTAAGAAGCCGTCGGTCGCCGGAATCAAAATCCCGTCGCCCCGCTTCGGAAGGACATTGAAGTATGAAATCAAACTGACCCCATATTTTTCATAGCTTAAAATGAAAGAGCACTGTACCTCGAATCCTGTATGTATCCTAAAAAATAAACACAAGACTTGAGGATGAGACTCGATCAAATAAACTAAGGAAAGTATGACATTTTTTTGGTCTGCGAAACCTTTGTATTTGCTGATAAGTTTCCCTATTTAATATAAGGGATTAAATAGGGTTTATATTAAGCTGGGTTCAGACATGCTTCCTATAAGGGCAAGTCCCTATAGTTAATTACATCTTAAATGACCAAAATCACCTAAGAAGACTCAAGATAAAAATCAAGAAATATTATCTTTAAGGAATTTCAAGGGGTAGGACTCTTCAACGAAATCAGACATAGAGGTGTGAAAAGAGATTGGTTCAAATTTGGAACATTTTATTGTAGAATCCAAAGGAAGAAGGACTAGGGGATGTCATGGATCCAGAGGAGAACCTCGGTGACTTCCCAAGCTGTCCTAATGTTTGGCTTCAATTTTGAGGAGAAA
>NW_018164523.1:187211-188112 GCF_001263595.1 Phalaenopsis equestris
GCGACGAGTTTGAGTTATCTAGTGTGTTAAGTTATAATATCAAATCAAGTGTCTCTATGGTTGAAGTTCTTTAAATTATATAGAGGGTATATTAAAGTTGATTAGAGCGACACCGGTTAGGATCCTACGGTTCCCTCGTTCCGGCACCACTATTTTCTATTGGATTCACTTAGTCCAAATGAACTTACTAAAGTCAACTTAATGAGTTCCATAATTTCATTTAAACCATGGGAAAACTCGTTAACAACCATAGATTACCTCCCCCGAGGGATTCCCGATCATCCGATAGGGACGTCTTAATTTAGTTGAAGTTATAGTTCTATGTAATCTTTGTGATTAAATTTTGAGTTGTTTTATATTTTGAATATTGTGGCGGTGAATTTAATCTTTGTTGATTTTAATTTTAGTTTTGGTTATGATTATGGTTATGTGGCTATCCTGATAGTTTCAGTTTTCATGCAGGGTGGCGTCATTGTTTAGCATTCAAATTTGCAGGTATAAAAATACAGTATGAAAGTGCAAGAAATACAACGCTGAAAACTATAAAAGTGTACCTGACAAGTCTTCTCGTTCCACCACCTGAAACTTAAAATGCATGTTAAGACAGTTTATAAAGAGCAAGAAAGGTAAAATTTTGGTAATTTTCTTAACCCTATGTCATATCTTGGTGATTCCTTAAAAGTTTAATTAAGGATGGTTTCATTGAGCGAAGAATATTAAGCTTAATAGGCCTCTGAGGTATCCAACAAGTTAGGAGGGGGAAGCAGGTCCATGCCTCCCTCTCACCAACTGCTGAAAAGCCTTGAATCCATTTAAACTTATTATGTTGCTTAATAGTTCATCCTGTAAATACCCTTATTACTCAGTGAACATTGATGTCTCAATTATCCCTAAGAATAGG
>NW_018164523.1:188475-188979 GCF_001263595.1 Phalaenopsis equestris
AAAATTTCTAAAATTACACATTTGCCCCTAAGGCTCTAATACCTCATAATTTGTCAAATTCAATTCAAATGACTTTGAAATTTTTATCCTACCTTATTTATGGGTCAATTGAGACATCAAAAGAGAAAATGTGATTTTTTCAAAATTTAATTTAATTTATGTAATTATTTTCATGTGAAGATAGAATTTTTCAAAGAAAATTCCTAACTTGACCAAGGTAAATTATAATCCTTTGAAATTTTTATTGGAGGTAAACCTTGACTAGAGAAGGCTTTGAATCAAATTTCATGATTTTTTGAATTTTTTGTCATTTATTAGAATTATTTTAAATTCTGGGTTATTTAATAAAAATAAAATATTTTAAGTGGTGAAAATTAAGTTTTGAATTTTTGAAAAATTTCCCTAAGGTCAGAGAACTCAGAGGAGCAAAATTTATATTTTTTTTATTTTTATTTGATTTATTGGAATTATTTTAGTGTAAACTCATTTTTTAGCCTTTAAAAA
>NW_018164523.1:189190-191297 GCF_001263595.1 Phalaenopsis equestris
AAATTTTTATTTTAAATATCATTTTATTTTTAGAAAATACCCCTGATCACAGAGAACTCAAAAAACTAAGTTTCATAATTTTTTGAGTTATATTTTAATTTTTAAAAATCATTTAAGTGTTGAAAGTGGTATTTATCTTTAAAAATCAACTTAAGGTGTCAAATGAACTCAAAATATTTTGAAATTTTTATGATGAGTTCTCTGGATCATAAATCATAGTGGAGATCAAAAGTTAAGTCATTTAGATGTTTAAATTTTTTAAAATAAATTATCTTAGTGATTTAGTGTTTGTAAAATTTTTGTAAAATTTAATTTAGTGTTTGTAAAATTTAAGGACATTTTAAATGACTTGACACATAAAATTATTTTCAAAGGTTTTTCTAGTCATGGTGGACCTTCCAAAATTTTCTTCGGATTTTATAATCAATATGCTAATTTTCATGATTATTTTAAAGAAATAATGTGAAATAACTTGAAAAATATGGGTCTCTGTATAGGAAGCTCTTCTGACATTGGAAAAATCAGAGAATATTTCTCCAGACAGAGGCTACAACATACTAAATTCCAAGTCAAGGTGATGTGCCATTATGCATGGAGAATAAGATAATCCCAAACAGTGTTTAATTAATTAAAATAAAATATGCACCAAATGGACTTGAAATTTATTCCACATTGTTCTCCATTGTTCACTGATCAAGTGGATATTTTTATTTTATTTTTATGATTTTTCTACACTAACTTATGAATTTTCTAAGTTAAGAATATTTAAATAAATAAGAAAAGTCCTATTTATTTATTTAAACAGCGTGTGCTGACTAGATCCTGGGCAGCTCCGAAGGCATGCGTGGCGTGATTTGGTTGGACGCCACCGTCCACGTAGCTGCTGACTCGACACGCGGTTTATGTCCCAAAGCACTGTCATACTCGATCTCCTCCGTTCATTTGATATACGCTTGATCAAACAGCTCCCCGTCATCGTCCCCAATAGGATGATCTCGTGACTATCCACACTAAAACCTTAAGATCTTAGCCTAGACTCAACCAAATTACTTTGGGTTTGATCTTATGGACTCGTCTAAGTGAGACGAACACATCCATAAGGTTAAGATGCCATGAAATCAAGCTTAAGTAAATGGAGAATCGAAATAGGCTCGGGATGAGGAGAAGTTTTATACCTTTGCTCTGAGAAGGGAGGCTTCAATCAGAGGTGCTCGGCACGTTCGTTGGGGTCCAAGGAGGCTAGGGATTGAGTCCCTGGTCTTGGTGTAAGGCCTAGGTATGAATTCTACTAATCTCGATTTCAGGTGTTGGTCTAGAGCTATGGTAGAGGCTCTGTGGAAGGGGGATTTGATGGGGCTTTGTGTTCTTTCACCCTTCTTTGTTGTGAAGGTATGGGCACAAGTAATTGAAGTTTGGTTTATTGTGGAAGTGTGAGGTGTTTGGATTGTGTTCTGATTTCCAGCAAGGTTTCAAGCTCAAAATTGAGCTCCGGTAATGGGAATGGGTAAGGAAAAATGGTTGGAATGCACTGAGGGGATCTTAGGGAAGCTCTGTGTGAAGTTTGGAGAGACCTCTCTAAGAAAATTTCAGCACTTAGTTTTAATGGCCATAGAGGTGGCCTTTTATAAAAATGGGGCTATGGTGGCTATCGTGGCCAATCAAGAGGTGCTTAGAGGTGCTTAGATGGAGGGCAGAGGAGCTCCATAGTTTAATTTGGATGAGCTGGCCTCTAGGTTTGATTTGGGTGAGGTACCATGGGGTTGGCTCACGGTTTTGGTCTTTTCTGGCCACTAGGCTTGTCGGCCGGCCAGGGAGAGGTGGCTAGGAGCTCAAGTAACCTAGAGGAATCCATCACAACAATTTAATGCAAATGTGCTTGGATTTGGCAAAGATATCTTAAGCATGTGTATTTTTGGAAATAAGGTCCATTAATTTGGGGGACCTTTGGTCCATGGCTTGATTTAGGTGATTTCATGGTGTTTGGACTGGTCACTAAGTCCAACTAATGGCTGTGGTGGAGTTAATTTGGTGGCCTTAGGGTGGTTAGGTCACATTTAGTGCATGGGTCCAAGAGGGTGCAAATGACCAAAACTTGGGTTTGGGCTAG
>NW_018164523.1:191406-195843 GCF_001263595.1 Phalaenopsis equestris
AAGTGGTTTTGAGTCCAATTGGGGAGTCAATTTGAGGGAATTATGAACTTTAATCAATTTGGTCATGTTGGGCTAGGCTTGGGTCTAGCTTGGGTTAGCCTTGGGATAAGACCAAATTGATTGTTGTAAATGGTCAATAGGGACCTTATGAAGAGTTTCAACATGAATTGGATGCTAATTTGGAGGTTAAGGCAATCAATTGGGTGAAATTTGGGGACTTAGCCAATTTGGGGCTAAATTTGGGAATTTTGGATTTAAGCCAAAATCAAATGGATTTGAGACCTCAACAAGGCCAATTGATGGTTGATTTTGATGTATAGGCATGTTATAAAGATTTTTCAACATTAGTTGAGGCCAATTGACTAGGTTATGAGTTCAATTTGGTGAGATTAGGTCATATGGTCAAACTTGGGGTTTTGACTCAAATCAAAATTGAGCTCAAATCATGGACCAATTGAGCTTGGATCTGGTTTAATTTGGTCATATAAAAGGTGAATTTGAGTTTAGGGTTGGAATTGGGGAAATTGAGATCAAGTTGATGGGCATTTGAGTTGGAGTAGGGGAAATTTGAGTCTTTAAAGGGCAATTTAAGGGTTTTGGTTGAAGATGGTCAAATTGGCCAAATTGGGTCATGTCATAGTTGAGAGAAATGAAATTGGGAATATTTAGGGATTATTGGGATTTTCTGAGGATTTTTAGAATTTTTGGTCCAAGAGGGGTATTTTGGTAATTTGGGGGTGTTTTAGGGGTAAAAGGGTTTTAGGGGTTGGGGGTGTTTTAGGGGTAAAAGGCCAAGATGGGTATTCTGGTAGAGTTGAGGTACCAACCATCACCAATAAGCCATGGACCAATGGAAACCCCATTTTGAGTCCTCTGGGTCTTAGCCAAACCATAGCCCTAGGGCTAGTAGGTTTAGGGGACCATCTACATGAGTATCCCAAAAGATCAAGGGATCTAGGCTAGAAATTTGAGTTCAGGGTTGTCAGTGATTGTGGGTGCAGATAAGTGTAGTGAATGCCTTAGCTCCAAACCAACACCCAAGGTCAAACCTAAGGTCCAACAATCCGGAATTATGCGTAGAGTTGAGTGTGTGATTTGTGTCTGTTAGGGAATTAGCAGGTGATCGTCTGATTGAAATCAAGGAGTAGGGACTCTCGCTGGGGATTAGAGAGGGGATTTCGCTGGGGATTAGAGAGTGAATTTTGAGTTATAAAATTTTAGGTATTTATAAAAAATGGGAATCAATATGTAAGTGCTAACCCCGAGGTGGGAATTGAAATTTGGGTATCGATCCCGAAATAAGAATCAGATGCCATAATCCATTAAAGGTGGTCTTAAAATTGATTTCAAAAGATGAGAATAGGATGCCTTGAATTAGTCAAAGGGATTATTCCGTCAACCTCAAGAATATCGTTGAATTTGATTCGAAAGATTGCGATAGGAGGGGTTCCTAAAGCAGCGCAGAATCAGATATGAAATCTTCAACTTCTAGAATTTGATTTGAAAGATTGCAATAGGATGAGAACCTAAAGCAACGCGGAATCGGATGTAAAATCCTCAACCTCTAGAATATTGATTTGAGAGATTGCCATAGGAGACGCTCCTAAAGCAACGCGGAATCAGATGTGAAATCCTCAACCTCTGAAATATTGTATAATTTGATTTGAAAGATTGCAATAGGAGGGGCTCCTAAAGCAAAGTGGAATCAGTTGTAAAATCCTCAACCTCTAAAATATCGTATAATTATTACAAAGCGATGCGGAATCTGATGTGGAATCCTCATCCTCTAAAATATCGTGTGAAATCGGATGCAGAATCCTCATCCTCTAAAATATCGTGTGAATCATTGCAAAGCAATGCGGATCGGATGTGAAATCCTCATCCTCTAAAATATCAGGTGAATCATTGCTAAGCAATGCAGATTGGATGTGAAATCCTCATCCTCTAAAATATCAAGTGAATCATTGCTAAGCAATGCAGAATCAGATGTGGAATCCTCATCCTCTAAAATATCGTATGAATCATCGCTAAACAATGCGGAATCAGATGTGAAATCCTCATCCTCTAAAATATTGTGTGAATCATTGTTAAGCAATGCGGAATCAGATGTGAAATCCTCATCCTCTAAAATATCGTGTGAATCATTGCTAAGCAATGCGGATCGGATGTGAAATCCTCATCCTCTAAAATATTGGGTGAACCATTGCAAAGCAATGCGGAATCAGATGTGAAATCCTCATCCTCTAAAATATCATGTGAATCATTGCTAAGCAATGCGGATCGGATGTGAAATCCTGAGTAAGAAACTCAAACTCGAGAAATTTATCATTTTTTTTTCTTTTTGTTAGGATTTGGACCTTGTTTCAGACAAGCACGACGTCTGAGCTTCTAAGAATGAGTTTTTGTCTCTGATGAGTCTTTGTCTCTGAAACATTACTTCTTGAAGTATCACTTGAAGTATCATCCTCTGACAAATGACAAGTGTCAAAAATAGCCCATCCTTAAGGTACCATCAGAACTATATTCTTTCAAGTACAAATAACATATGCATTATTTCTACAGATACCATGGCTGAAGAGGCCACAAGTTCGTAGCTTTGCTTATAGCAGTCATCATTTGATTTGTTGCAGATTCTGTAAAGGTTGTTGAAGTTGTCTTTGAGAAATCTTTCTAATGTTCTTCGAGTTGAAGTTGGAGTTGTATTTGCTGGACACTAAAGGATATGACTTCAGGTTTGAATTTCCATTAACTGCTAATATCATCGTCATGTCTCTAATTCTTTCTTTCTGAGCCTAAGCAGATTTCAGAATTTTGGTCGTGTGATCAAAACATTTTTCTTTTTTCAAAGATATTTCTGAGTCAGTTAATGACCGACCAAATGACTCAAGATCGTTGAACTTTTTCTTGAATATAATATCAGAAAAATTTCCTTAAGAGAGCATTTTAAGTTTCATTAATCAGGGGAAACTCGAACACTAATTTTTGATTATACATTCACCTCAAGATTCTTCTCAGGGAGACTTTCTTTTCCTTTGATTTTTTTTTCCATGTTTTGCTGAGAATTACTATATCTGGTAGAGCATGCTTTAAAAATTTTGAATGTCTTAATTCAGACACCAATTTTTTAATTTTATGCTCACCTCAAGCTTCTTATCGGGGAATTTTCACATAACAATTTTTTTTTGCTCCCTTTATTTTCTAAGAATTACTATATCTGGTGGAACATATTTCTTTTAAAGATTTTGAATGTCCTTTTGAATGTCCAAATTAATCCTTAAATGTTTCTTAAGTCTAATTTTGGGATATTATAACTCGTTTGAAAGTCAGGACCCAGTCACGTGGCAAGAAATTAAAAGGCTCGTGATATCCCAAGTCAACTTTTTGTATTTCAACCACACTATCTTATTTTGAAATCAACTTAGGACCCAGTCCAAATTCTTTAAAGTTGATGACTCAGATATTAGGGCATTAATTTCATTCTCCCCTGAAGTCATAGTCTTATTAAAACATCCAAATTTTCTTCAAGGTGATCAGTTTTTTTTTTAAATTGCACAATCCTGAACAACAACAAACCCTTTTCTTTCATTAATTACGGTGGGAGGGATGAGATAGATTAACATTGATCATGCTAATTTTCCATTTAAAAAAATAGTAATACAATAGTAGCCAAGAGACATTTCATTCGTTGGCAGTTGCATAGATTGGCAGTTGCATATGAATGGATTGCATAGGAATGGGTTGGAACAAACAAATCGACCGAAATCATATTGATAGAACCTCTTTCAGGAATCTTTCAAATATTCTTCCGGGATTGTTACGTCCCCATTCTTGAACTTCTCCTCAAGCAAGTCTTTGAAACTGCAACACTCTTCTAAGGTGTGTCCGATGAATCTGTGGTACAGACAATATCTCAGATGTTCTTTCTTGTTGACCTCGTCTGGCTTCTTTGGCTTGGGCCATCTGAACTTTGGATTCTTGATCAGACGGTGGAACATCATTTTTGTCGCTTCATCTTTAAAAGAGTATATCCCATTTGATCGAGTGTTCATGATTGGAACTTGTCTTTCATATGTTTGGTAAGGTCTCTGCTGAGATGATTGCTGAATATTTTGATGAGGACGTTGGAAGGTTTGTTGATGTCGTTCGACTTGTATTTGCAATTTTCGTTTTCCTCTGCTAACCACATCAACTATCCCAGATTTCTTCTCAAATATCTTGGTTATCATGGACTTCTCATTCATCTCGTGAGAATCCATATACTTGACTTCTTCTTGTAGATTGCTAGCTTTGTTAAGTAGCTTTTCGAAGGATTTGATGGTGAGCCCCTTAAGCATGAAAGCTACTGGCCCATGAACGCTCTTAAGTAGCTTTTCCTCATGCTAAGGTTTCTCCACCTCAAAATATAATCTACTAGAGTCTCGTTAGGCTTTTGTTTTT
>NW_018164523.1:195933-200625 GCF_001263595.1 Phalaenopsis equestris
ATAATAGTTCTAACTCGTCGAAGGCCTTCACCGCTCCATTGGGCAACTCAGCATACCAATCAAATGCTATTCCTGACAAGCTGCTAACGAACTGTTGAGAGAGTAAGGCTTTGTTATTTCTTGTGTTGCCACAACTGGCTCAAAAATGTGCTATGTGTTGTTTGGAATTTCCAGTCCCGTCAAATAGCTTAAAGTTCGGTGACACAAAACCCTTGGGGTAGGGTATGGCATCAAACTCATCCATTCCTCTGGGTAGGGTCTAACCTTTAGAATTAATTCACCTCCTTTGGACTGGGTTAAGGCCTCTCGAACTTGTTCAACCATTTTTTTTAATTCATTTTCTGGTATGACGCTTTGGACATAGTATTTCTTAGTATTTCTTTCGGTTGCTCATCAGAGGTGAATTTTTTTCTTTCATCTGCAACATGAATGGTTTCTGGTTGGTTCATTTCTGGAAGCGTCATCAGCGGTGATTGTGACTGTCTTTCCATTGTAATCACGGTGGTCATCAATTCTTCAGTTTTCTTTTCGAGATGATTGATCGGTTCGTCCCTTTGTTGGGTGGCCCCTTGCCTCTCATCTGTGGTGTTCTCCACACCAGAAGATGGAGCGTCGCGCACAGACAAATCGGCCTGGGTCTCGACAATATTGATTTATGTTAATCCTTCATCCATGTAATATGGCACATTGTAATCTTCATCATTCATATATTTTCCTTGTTCTTCAGATAATCGTGCAATATTGGCTCAGAGTCTCTCCAACTTAGCGTTAATCGAGTTTCCTTTGATTACTTTTAGGTCAATTGGGGATTTCTAAAGAATATCATTTCTTTTGTTGAGCACCGGTGTGATTCTGTAGAAGTTAATTGAATCAACCGAAATCATATTTACGGACCTTTTTGCTTTCAAATACTCTTTCGGGATTTTTACATTTCCACTTTTGAAATTCTCCTCAAGCCAATCCTTGAAGATAAAACAGTTTTCTATAGTGTGGTCGAGCAACTGGTGGTATGGCAGCATTTAGGATGATCTTTCATGTTGGCTTCTTCTGGCTTTTTTGACTTTGGTAGACTAAATCTTTGTTCCTTTAGCAATTCATGGAACATCTTCGACACGACTTCCTCTTTGAAGGAATACACCACTTTCTGTCGTTCCATATCCTCTTATTCTCTGCTTGTTATGATCTTCCCTGAGGCGGTTGTTGGCTAGACTAGCCATATTGTTGTGCCTATTATTGGCGAGATTGCCGAGGTTGTTTGGCTTTCAAAATTTCTTGGCTGCACCTCCTTTCCTGTGCCTTTATCAGTCGTGCAGGCTTTGAATTGGACCCAATATCGAATCCAGAAAGTAATGAGGCGTAAGCGTCAACTGACTCTTCCTCATATAGAATATCTTCTCCATTACTCGGTAAAATAGTCGGCGCAGTGACGGTGAATCTGGTAGTTGGAACAGAAATAGTTCTCAGAGAAATTCCAATGCTCCGACCGCCTTTGGACTGGGCTAAGGCATCCTGTACTTGTTCAACCATTTGCTTGAACTCTTTTTCTAGCATGGCACTTGACGGATAATCCTTATTTGGTTGTTCTACTTTGTCTGTCGAAGTAGCCTCCCTTCTTTTATCTGCGATGTGTATGATTTCTGGCTGGTTAATCTCTGGAGAAGCCAATCTTGGTGTTTGTGATTTCCCCTGAATGGTTGACAACGAACTCCATTCCAGAGGCAAAAAAAAAAAGATTAACCTTCCCTGTCATTTGGTCCCTGTCATTTGAAGAATTTCTGAAAGTCAGCGATGTCCCGTGCCTTGCATTTTCGACAGAAGTACTCAAATTGACGCACTTGTCTTATAAACTGGACATATCCTTTAGTATTTTAATTTTCAAATTTGTTATTGATTTATGAGTAAAGCATCAAAGAGTTGCAATTAGCAAATTGAATAAGCGTGAATAGGTGCAACAACTTGGCTTGATTCACAGAAAAACAAACCCAAACCCGAAGGAGACGAATAAATGCAAAGTATAGGACCCAGTGCAGGACCAACTTTACAACGTACAACGCCCAAGCGGAACTAGTCCATCGACACACCTATTGGGGGTTCGATACCACATGAAAATTTAAAGAGTCCGTAATGGCCTTCTGAACCCCTCTGTTCAAAGATGATTGAACAGCTAGTCCTGAAGTCCAAGGAGTTAGCTGTACTTTCCCAAGACAGAAATGGGTAAAGTATGCCAATAGAAGAAGGGTAATTTAGTCCAAGAGTGACATGGACACATTACCAATGTGTGGAGATAATATTTCCCGATTTGTATGGAGAGAAAAGCTTGTCCCCAGCGGAGTCGCCAGAAGCTGTCGGCGCTATTTTGGGTTGGTTTGTGGGGAGTTGCCTGTAAGAAGCTGTCGGTCACCAGAATCAAAATCCCGTCGCACGCTTCAGAAGGACGTTAAAGTATGAAATCAAATTGACCCCATATTTTTCATAGTTTAAAATGAAAGAGCACTGTACCTCGAATCCTGTATCTATCCCAAAGGATAAACACAAGACTTGAAGATGAGGATCGATCAAATAAACTATGGAAAGTATGACATTCGTTTGGTCGGAGAAACCTTTGTATTTGCCGACAAGTTCCCTTATTTAATATAAAGGATTAAATAAGGTTTATATTAAGCTGGGTTCGGACATGCTTCCTATAAGGGCAAGCCCCTATAGTTAATTACATCTTAAATGACCAAATTCACCTAAGAAGACTCACGATAAAAATCAAGAAAGATTATCTTCAAGGAATTTCAAGGGGTAGGAGTCTTCAACGAAATCAGACATAGAAGTGTGAAAGGGGATTAGATCAAATTTGAAAAATTTTATTGTAGAATCCAAAGGAAGAAGAACTAGGGGATGTCACGGATCTAGAGGAGAACCTCGGTGACTTCCCAAACTATCCTAATGTTTGGCTCCAGTTTTGAGGAGAAATATTTAGGTGTTTTATCCTGCCAATTTTATTAGTTAGGGCTTACATTTGTGTGAAATATCACACAAATAGCCTGGAAGATGTGAGGATTTAGGTCGTGACAAACGACAACCTTGGAATCCTAAGATGAGTTAGGGCTTATATTGTATAACAGGGCTATGCAAAGGCCTAAAAATAAGGTGAGGATTTACGTTGCATAGGCAAGCAACCTCGAAGTCCTATGACTTTGTTGTTTTGAGTCTAAGGAAGGAAGAAAATGGTTTAGCTGGGGAAGACAGGTTTTGCTGTTGAAGATGGCCGTGCTGCCCACCATGCTAGCCCCAAGCTCCTCGCCGCGACGAGTTTGAGTTATCTAGTGTGTCAAGTTATAATTTTAAATCAGGTGGCCCTATGGTTAAAGTTCTTTAAATTTTATGAGGGCATATTAAAGTTGATTAGAGCGACTTTAATCAACTTAGGATCCTACGGTTCCCTCGTTCCGGCACCACTATTTTCTATTGGATTCACTTAGTCCAAATGAACTTACTAAAGTCAACTTAATGAGTTCCATAATTTCATTTAAACCATGGGAAAACTCGTTAACAACCATAGATTACCTCCCCCGAGGGATTCCCGATCATCCGATAGGGACGTCTTAATTTAGTTGAAGTTATAGTTCTATGTAATCTTTGTGATTAAATTTTGAGTTGTTTTATATTTTGAATATTGTGGCGGTGAATTTAATCTTTGTTGATTTTAATTTTAGTTTTGGTTATGGTTATGGTTATGTGGCTATCCTGATAGTTTCAGTTTTCATGCAGGGTGGCGTCATTGTTTAGCATGCAAATTTGCAGGTATAAAAATACAGTATGAAAGTGCAAGAAAGATAGCGCTGAAAACTATAAAAGTGTACCTAACGAGTCTTCTCGTTCCACCATCTGAAACTTAAAATGCATGTTAAGACAGTTTATGAAGAGCAGGAAAGGTAACATTTTGGTAATTTTCCCAACCCTATGTCATATCTTGGTGAGTCCTTAAAAGTTTAATTAAGGATGATTTCATTGAGCGAAGAATATTAAGCTTAATAGGCCTCTGAGGTATTCAACAAGTTAGGAGGGGGAAGCAGGTCCATGCCTCCCTCTCCCCAACTGGCGAAAAGTTTCGAGTCCATTTAAACTTATTAAGTTGCTTAATAGTTCATCATGTAAATACCCTTATTACTCAGTGAACATTGATGTCTCAATTATCCCTAAGAATAGGGAAATTATCATTTATCATTTAATTTGAGAATTATGTGGGTGAAGGCCCTTGAAGGGGAGTTAGTGTAATTTGAACACTTAGCCAAATTTTAATCCTAATTGAGCTTAGTAGTGTTTCAAAGATGTTTGATTTAATCATGTTTATTACTCTAATCTTTGTTTAACTATATTTTTTAATTTAGCTTAAGCCATCACTAAGCCCTTAAGGCCTAGGTCAGTGTCTTAATTAATTTTGAAAAGAGTTAAGCTTTAAGTGGTCATGATTCATGATTTGGATTTCATTTGAAAATCAAGATAGGGGTATTAGATTGATTAATTATTGACTTCAAAATTTATACCCCTAAATCCAGGATCATTTAATTTTAATAAACTTCCGAATCTTAATAATTTAGAAATTTATTAACTTATCCTTTTAATGAGGAAAGTGAAATTAATTTCTACCAATTAACCCCTTGTGTTTCAAGCATCAAATAAATTGATTAAGATCAGAGGTTA
>NW_018164523.1:200720-202651 GCF_001263595.1 Phalaenopsis equestris
TCATAATTTGTCAAATTCAATTCAAATGACTTTGAAATTTTTATACTACCTTATTTATGGGTCAATTGAGATATCAGAGGAGAAAATGTGATTTTTTTAATATTTAATTTAATTTATGAAATTATTTTCATGTGAAGATAGGATTTGTCAAAGAAAATTCCTAACTTGACCAAGGTAAATTATAATCCTTTGAAATATTTATCTTTTGAAATTTTTACTAGAGGTAGACAAAGACCAGAGAAGCTTTTGGACCAAATTTCATGATTTTTTCAGTTCTATGTGATTTATTAAAATTATTTTAAATTCTGGGTTATTTAATAAAAATAAAATATTTTAAGTGGTGAAAATTAAGTTTTATATTTTTTAAAAATCTCCCTAAGGTCAGAGAACTCATAGGAGAAAATTTTATATTTTTTTTTATTTTGTTTCGATTTATTGGAATTATTTTAGCGTAAACTCATTTTTTAGCCTTTAAAAATTATTTTTAAGCTTTAAAATTCAATATCTTTATTTAAAAAATCAGGAGAAATATTATAATTGTTCCTAAGTGATTAGGAAACAATTTAGAGCATTTCCATGAGTTTTATTATTTTTGTGATTTTTATGGATTTTTAATTATTTAAATATTTAGAATAGGCTAGAAATTAAATTTTTATTTTAAATATCATTTTATTTGTAGAAAATACCCCTGATCACAAAGAACTCAAAAAACTAAGTTTCATAATTTTTTGAGTTATATTTTGATTTTTAAAAATCATTTAAGTGTTAAAAGTGGTATTTATCTTTGAAAATCAACTTAAGGTGTCAAATGAACTCAAAATATTTTGAAATTTTTATGATGAGCTCTCTGGATCATAAATCTCAGTGTATTTGTAAAATTTAAGAAATGACTTAACCCATGAAATTATTTTCAAAGGTTTCTCTAGTTATGGCGGCGCTTCCAAAATTTTCTTAGGATTTTATAACCAATATGCTAATTTTCATGATTATTTTAAAGAAATAATGTGAAATAACTTGAAAAATATGGGTCTCTATATAGGAAGCTCCTCTGACTTTGGAAAAATCAGAGAATACTTCCCCAAACAGAGGCTACAACATGCTAAAATTCCAAGTCAAGGTGATGTGTCATTATGTATGGAGAATCAAATAATCCCAAACAGTGTTTAAATATGCATGAAATGGATGGACTTGAAATTTGTTCCACATTGTTCTCTTTTGTTCACTGAGCAAGTGAGTATTTTTATTTTATTTTTGTGATTATTCTACACCAAGTTATGAATTTTCTAAGTTAAGGGTATTTAAATAAATAGGAAAAGCCCTATTTATTTATTTAAACAGCGCGTGCTGACTAGATCATAGGTAGCTCCGAAGGCATGCGTGGCGTGCTCTGGTTGGATGCCACCGTCCACGTAGCTGCTGACTCGGCACACGGTATATGTCCTGAAGCGCTGTCCGGCTCGATTTCATCCATCTATTTGATACACGCTTGATCAAACGACTCCCCATCATTGTCCCCGATAGGATGATCTCGTGACCGTCCACACTAAAACCTTAAGATCTTAGTCTAGACTCAACCAAATCACTTCGGGATTGATTCTACGGACTCGTCTAAGTGAGACAAACACATCCATACAGTTAAGATGCCCATCCATACAGTTAAGATGCCACACATCCATACAGTTAAGATGCCATGAAATCGAGCTTAAGTAAATGGAGAATCAAAATAGGTTCGGGATGAGGAGAAGTTTTATACCTTTTCTCTAAGAAGGAAGGCTTCAATCAGAGGTGCTCAACATGTTTGTTGGGGTCCAAGGAGGCTAGGGATTGAGTCGCTGGTCTTGGTAAAAGGCCTAGGTATGAATTCGACCAAGCTAGATTTCAGGTGTTGGTCTAGAGCTATGGTAGAGGCTCTGTGGAAGGGGGATTTGATG
>NW_018164523.1:202770-203337 GCF_001263595.1 Phalaenopsis equestris
TCCGGCAATGGGAATGGGTGAGGAAAAATGGTTGGAATGCACTGAGGGGATCTTAGGGAAGCTCTGTGTGAAGTTTGGAGAGACCTCTCTAAGAAAATTTCAACATTTAGTTTTAATGGCCATAGAGGTGGCCTTTTATAAAAATGGGGCTATGGTGGTTGTCGTGACCAATCAAAAGGTGTAATGTGGTGCTTAGGTGGAGGGCAGAGGAGCTCCATAGTTCGATTTAGATGAGCTGGCATCTAGGTCTGATTTGGGTGAGGTGCCATGGGGGTGGCTCTCGGTTTTGGATGTTTCTGGCCACTAGGCTGGTCGGTTGGCCAGGAGGAGGTGGCTAGGAGCTCAGGGAACCCAGAGGAATCCATCACAACAATTTAATGCAAATGTGCTTAGATTTGGCAAAGATATCTTAAGCATGTGTATTTTTGGAAATAAGATCCCTTAATTTGGGGGACCTTTGGTCCATGGCTTGATTTAGGTGGTTTCATGGTGTTTGCACTGGTCATTAGGTCCAACTAATGGTTGTGGTGGAGTTAATTTGGTGGTCTTAGGGTGGTTAGGTCACAT
>NW_018164523.1:203518-205197 GCF_001263595.1 Phalaenopsis equestris
TTAAATGGTCAATAGGGACCTCATTAAGAGTTTTCAACATGAATTGGATACCAATTTGGAGGTTAAGGCAATCAATTGGGTGAAATTTGGGGACTTAGCCAATTTGGGGCCAAATTTGGGAATTTTGGATTTAAGCCAAAATCAAATGGATTTGAGACTTAACAATGGCCAATTTATGATTGATTTTGATGTATAGGCATGTTATAAAGATTTTTTAACATTAATTGAGGCCAATTGACTAGGCTATGGGTTCAATTTGGTGAGATTAGGTCATATGGTCAAAATTGGGGTTTTGACTCAAATCAAAATTAGGCTCAAATCATGGACCAATTGAGCTTGGACTTGGTTTAATTTGGTCATATCAAAGGTGAATTTGAGTTTAGGGTTGGAATTGGTGAAATTTAGATCAAATTGATGGGCATTTGAGTTGGAGTTGGGGAAATTTCAGTCTTTAAAGGACAATTTGAGGGTTTTGGTTGAAGATGGTTAAATTAGCCAAATTGGGTCATGTGGTAGTTAAGAGAAATGAAATTGGGAATATTTAGGATTTATTGGGATTTTATGTGGATTTTTAGAATTTTTGAAATTTTTGGTCCAAGAGGGGTATTTTGGTAATTTGGGGGTGTTTTAGGGGTAAAAGGCCAAGATGGATATTTTGGTAGAGTTGAGGTCCCAACTATCACCAATAAGCCATGGACCAATGGAAACCCCATTGCCCCATTTTGGGTCTTCTACATAGTGGTCTTAGCTAAACCATAGCCCTAGGGCTAGTAGTTTTAGGGGACCATCTACATGAGTATCCCAAAAGATCAAGGGATCTAGGCTAGAAATTTGAGTTCAGGGTTGTCAGTGATTGTGGGTGCAGATAAGTGTAGTGAATGCCTTAGCTTCAGACCAACACCCAAGGTCAACCCTAAGGTCCAGCAATCCTAAGGGTGACTCATCATGAGTTTCCCCCACAGTAACCCCACCTACTAAGTATATGTGAGTTGAGAGCAACATGTGAAACTTCAAGCTGAGTAGAGAAGAGTTTGGAATTTCTAATGGTGAGGGTTCCATGTCTATTTTTCTAAGAATAGTCAATAGGAAAATCCTATGGCTAAACATTAGGCTATTATAGAGAAAAAACTAAACCTCAACCAAAAATGAAGTCAACTCTATCTTATGTTAGAAATTAGAGAGGCTTTGCTGGAGTGCTCTCTATTTTGGATTTTTTGCTTTGTTTCTATGCTCCTCTATTTGCATTATTTCCTTTGTTGTTTCTCTCCTTTCAAGCAGGTTGGATCTTTTTGGTATGCTTAATACTCTTACATGCATTATACAGATCAGGAGGGACCTTCTGTTATGGTGGCTACTCATTGCTGTTCTATTTTATATGGACCAGGCTCCTGTTTCTTGGTTCATTTTAGATTGGTTATGTCTAATACAACTTCTTGGATTTTCTTTTATTTTTTTGCCTATTTTTCTTGTTTCTGCACAGGTATACTTGTTTTGGGTTTTTTTTTTGTTTGATATACTTGTAATTTTTGGGTTTTTATTTGTGTGGGTTGTACTGTGGGAGGAGAAACCCCTAGGGGTGAGGTATTTTTTGTCTTCTTAGACTGGGGATCCTCCACCCCTCCCCTCTCATGTACCTTTTCTTTATATTAACACGCAGAGAGCCACAAGTGCTCTTTCCC
>NW_018164523.1:205215-225096 GCF_001263595.1 Phalaenopsis equestris
TATGTGTGTGTGTGTGTGTGTATGTATGTATGTATATATATATATATATATATATAAAATTAAAAGAGCAACTCGTGGCTCCTTATGCATTAATATTAAAGAAAGTTACAAAGTTGGGGAGGGATAGTGGATCCACATCTAAAAGCAAAATAAAATACATTATGTTCCTAGGGGTTCCACTTTCCACAATACAACTCCACGCAAAAAAAATAAAGAAAATAGTAAAGTGTAAAAACACCCAAAAACTACATGTAAACCTGCAGAATGTATACCGAAAGAAAAGTATACCCCAAAATTACATGTACACCTAAACCCATATCATATGTATTTGAGAACAACAAAATTGAAGTTGAGGTTGAGACTTCTTGGTCCAAAGAGAACCACAACGATAAATTTCTGAACCTACAAACAACAAAATAACCTTCTGCCAAGACATAAGAAGGTTGCAACATGCAAAATTCACCAAACCAGTGAAGGTAGCGTAAGCATAGAAAAAAATTGAGAGTTAGTCAGCAGATGCATCCCCGCCAGTAAAGTTTAATCTCTCAAAATAGTATAAAAATAATGAAAAGCATGTCCAAATTTTTAAAACCAACGTTCGCATTATGTATATCCAAGAAAAATATTAGTGCCTGTAGCTCCATTATCAGCATTTCAAAGAAAGAGAACCCAGCCAAACAAAGGTAAGCACAAAACAGTGTCCAACATACTCAAACTGGACCAGAAAATCCTTCCAGCATCATTCCAAATAAGAAAGAACAAATCTAGGCCCGTAAAGGCAAGAAAAGAAGCAAAAATCCTAAAGCAGTAACATATTTGGATAGAAAATATGTGAGTGCCTGTAGTTCCAGAACCATCCTTACTAAAAAAGTAATTTCAGCCAATCAAATCTAGAATAAAAACATTGTTTAGCCTAAACAGCCTGGAACAAAATATCCTTCCAGCATCCTTCTGATCCCGATTTTTATACGTAAGGATTTATGAAGTTGACACCACTACAATGCCAAAAACTTGATCCTTATATGAAAAGTAAATTGTGTAAAATATATATAATTATAAGCTATTAATAATGAGATTCTACGCAAGTATATGTATATAATAATTATAGGCAATTAATAATGGGATTCTATGTAAGTATACGTATTGTTATCAAGTAATAATGGACTTTCTATTTAAGCCCCAAATATCGATCTCACGGGGAAGGTGAAATTTAGCAATGATAAATTTTAATAGGAAATTTATAGAAAATCAGAGGAAATCACTGTCACTAATTTTGAATGTTGAGATTTTAACCAGACTAAATTACTTAGCTATTAGGAAAAACGTAAATGCAACTTTTAAATATTAAATACTAATCTAAGAACTATGTTTAGGTAATGAAGATTTCTTATGTAAAAAAGCATCATTCTCACTACAATGAAATTTCTGGTAAAATGAGATGAGATAAATGTTTATAATATGTATTGTGCCAAATAGGAGCAATTTTAATTTTCTATCCTGATACAATGCATATAAAATCATTGGTTAATCTTAGGTTTAGTCCTTAAATCTGTGGCTAGGCTAGAAGGATACCGGCTCCCACTATAGAGCTCCCACTTCCCTTCACCTGAAGGCTAACTCTCGCTTTAGTTCTTAAACATTAGACCAAATTGTAGATCAAATTGGGGATTTTAGTCTGTCACCCTAAAGATTCTCCAATTCTATACCCAACAAAGAATATTGCCCTATTTATTTGCACTTAATTTCTTGAACAAATTTCTCACCCATGAAATCAAATGTGATCCTCACTCTGTTGTAGAACTCACACTTCATTTCCTGGATCATATGTTTCACAACATATTACATATTTTAATTTGACCAGATCAAAATGTAAATTAAGTTTGGAGTTGAAAAACTCGGATTCGAAAAATCATCACAATTTATTTTATATTTTAATTATGACACATTCATTTTATTTTTTAATTTCACCATGTCTCAGAGTAGGGGGAAAGATAGAGGGAACTACTCATACTTCATGAGAAAGATACGATAAAACACAAATTTTAGATATAAAAGAAACTTCATACAACACTTAATAAACAAACAAACTTATCTGAAACTCTTTCTCAAAGCAAATCCTTTGTAGCCTTTCCTTAGAAATGCAGGAAGAAGAACTCTCTCACTTTTCTCCTTCTCCAACACTCTTACAGAAAGTTTCACACTAAATCTCACCATAAAAACTCTAAACTATGAAAGAAAAATCACTAATTGACTCCAATATAGTGGTGGAATGAAGATGAATTATGAAAATGTGACGTGGTTGAACGTTGTAGAGCAAAAAATGAACGTTGAGGAGCGAAAAATATAGAGGAGTCCTTTTTCTGATGAAATTCGGCCCTAAATAAAGCCTTTGGTCAGTTCTCCAAGAGCTGCCTCCAAAATCTCTTCAAAAATCTTCCAAATACATTGAACCTTCTAAAAACGGGTTTTGAACCGCCTTTAGTACCGTCGGCACTAGTCTGGCACCATCAATGCTGAGTAAAAATTCTCCAGCTTCCGGTGTTCTGCGTCGTCGTTGCTGACCTTGGCACTGTCGGTGCTGAGTATTTCCTCAAAAACGTTATTTTGACTTCAAATTTCATCCTTTTTGCTTTAAGCCCTAAAAATCAATAATCTGTAAGAAAACATCAAAATACCTTCCATTAAAGTGCAATATCACCGAAAAATAAATATAAAATATGGGTCTAAAAATGCATATATTTTCGGTGTATCAAAATTCCCAAAACTTACATGTTACTTGTCCTCAAGTAACTTCTCTACTACATAAAATATGACATATGGTAAAGAATTTAACTTTTAGATTTCCATATTTTAGTTCTCTAAACATAATAGTTTAACTTAAGAAAAATTCAAAACAATTCCAGTTAATACTAAAGGTGTAAAGATATTCAGTAATTAAGTCTAAGGTTTTTTATCCTCTATTTCTTTCAAGAAAAAATTGCAATTTATTATATTAAAGTCACTAAGGAAATTCATATGAAAAAGAACTTCATAAAAATTTATTAATAATTAAGTTAATATTCAAATCAAATATTTAGAAAATGTATTCAAGTCTTTTTCCTTAAGTTGATTCAAGTGAAGCCAATTTTTAATTAGACATCTCCTCAAGCTTCTCCACATGTCTTTTCTTTTTCTTTTCTTTTTCTTCTCTTTTTTCTTTTCTTTTTGTGAGGATTACTATATCTGGATAGCTTTTAATGATTTTGAACTTCACTATCCTCTTCATAAAGTTAAAAAAAAATTTTACATTTCTTCACTTAATAAATTTATATTAATTTAAATATTTCATAAAGTCTAATTCTTTTCTTTTTACATGAATATTTTATTATTTTTTTTAATATTTCAAAAATATAAATTTTCTTTACTAAAAATAGAAAAACATAGTCTTATTCTCTTTTACAAAATATCTTAGCCCCTAGAATTAACCTTTTATCTAGGGTTAACCCTTAATACCAAAGGTCATGTTAGCTTTAAAATTTTGAAATTTTAGTTAAGTGAGGACAAATAAAATTAAGCCCTTTCTCTCTTTCTAAAAATGATTTTTCTTTTTCCCCCTCAAACTTAAATTTTTAAAAGAATTTTTTTTACATGAAGAACTTTAAAAATGAAGGGCGAAAGAAAACATTAAATACATTAAAAAAAATTCATACCTGTTGGAGATTCTGATTTTTGAACATAAATTTTGAAATACTGCAAGTGCTAATATGAAAACTACAATGCTAAAAACATTAAATTGCACATAATACACATAAAATTTGCTGAGAAAGAGCTAATTACTATACATAACAAAGTGCTAAAAATAACAACAGAACTAAACTAAATTCTGAAAATGAAAACAGTTTTTCACATTGCAGTTTCACATAACATAACAACAGAGTCTCAACAACAACATAACACAAACAATACAATCACACAGTACAAACACATACAAGAAAAAAGAAAAAAAGATCATCAGTCATCATCTTCCTTCTTGTCAACATCTAACTTCTGCTGCTGATATGGAGTATAAGTAGGGTGAATAGGGAACTGAACTGTATGGTCACCCCTCAGGTATCTCACCAAAGCATCATCATAAACAACATCATACTCAAATTTCTGGTGAATCAGATCATCAGTGTGAGCATTTTTGACCTCCATATTCTGCATCCTATGATCCATCCTCAAAATATCTCCCTGCTGAATCATCATCTGGTCCAACAAATCCCTGTTGTGGGGGTCATTTGAAGTAGGTTCACTAAAAGTAGGGATTCTAGAAGTAGTAGGAATATCCCTGACCTATCTTCCAGATCTCCAATCAACATGGGACTCATAAGTCTTGATGTTGGCAGGCCTAATCGGTCTCTGAGGCTCAATCCTCTCCTCATCAGGTCTGAAATCAACTCCTGCATGCTCACAAAGTGTGTAAATGAGAGCAGGATGTGTCAATCCACCAGTGGTCTCTCACAGAGCAATAGATTGAATGTTCATATAAATGATAGAGCCTACATTTATATCCATCACTTGCTGAAAACAAAAGTTCAAGATGGCTCTATCCTTGGTCACTTCACTATGATGGTTTATTGGAATCATCCTCCCAGAAATAAAATAATGCCAGGTCTTAGACATTACATTTAACATAGAAAGGGGAAAGTTAACTTTAACTCCATTCTTTATTTTCCAAGACCCTTTCTCACTAGACAGAAAAGAAATAACTTCATCTTAGGCTTGATCTGAAGCAGAAAATGAATGATACTAGAATCTATAAACACGTTCTAGTTGATAAAACTCATTGATTTTTCTTGGAGTAAACTCCACCCTCCACCCTTTTTCCTCAAACTCCTCAAACAAAAAAAATCATCAGAAGCCTCAGGAAGGTTGGCATAAAATTTCATCACAATTCCAACGCATCGGCAGTAAAATAGCTGAAGTTTTTCCACTGCCGAGCAATAATCAATCGTTCAACTTCTCCTCCCAAATTTTTAAAACCTCGGTCCTGAATCACTTTTTTATTTTTTTGAAGACTATGAAATCGAGCACTGGATCTAAAGCTAATAAACCTTTGCTCGTCATATTCTACTTTCCTTTTCCTCGATCTAGGTGCCATAGGAAATCTAAAAAAATTTTAAGAAAATTTGAATAAATCCCAAAATTCTAAAAATCAAATGTAAATCACTTTAAACTTAAATCCACTAAGTAAGAGTTCTTCACTAAAACATTTTCTCAAAATCTCTAAAAAAATTTCAAAATTTTGGATATAGTCAATGTGAGAAAAAAATGTGAGAAAAATCTGAGAAAAATCTTTGGTGAAAATCAAAAAAAATTTTACTTTAAAGTGTAGCTCTTACCTAGAGAAGATGAAATCCAAAGTTCCTTTGCCTCTAAATTTCCTCAAGTCTGCCCAAAATCAAGACCTAGGTGCAAAACTGAAGGTTGAAGGTGACTTAAGGGGTAAAAATGAAGATTTGCGGTGAAAATAGCAAATTAAAAGGTTAATTCATCGTTTCGGGTTGAAGGCACCGTCGGCGCCAATTTCAGTGTCGTCGGCAGTGAAGGACCGAAATTCACTATTTTGATTTTTAAATTTTTAATTTCCTTTCAATTTTATCCAAAGTTTTTAGTATTTTTAGACATGAATTTTTATCTAAATTCATAAATATACATTTCACAAATAATCATTTGCACAAACAATAACAAACTGTCTTTTATATATGAAAATACGCTTTTTACAAACACATCAAAAATCACAAATTCACACTTATTAAGCAAACTAATTATAAATCAGAGTCGAAATCAAGCCACAACAATAAACGCTGACACAAAACTATACACATCATCAAAGTTTAGAATTCTAAAGCAAAAACAAACCAAATCAAACTTAACAAAATCCACACAATTACACTAAACACATAAACACTTTTAAGCAAGTAGAGAATTCACATTCTTCAATCATTTAGCCTTCTTTAGTGCTTTCACCTCCTCTTCATCTTCAGTGCTTTCACCTCTTTTAATATCTCCCATCGATTGGTAATGAACATATAGGTTATATAAGGATTGGTATGAAATTGATCTTTAAAATTTTCTTGGATCCACCCATTTTCTTTAAACATCCGAACTAATCCTGCTTCAAAAGTTCCAAGATGACCAAAATTTTCTTTCATTCTCTAATCAACGTGATAAAAAAGGTACTTAAGATCTCCCACTACATTCATAATACTCTAAGGTTCCCTTTCAATTTTCTTTAATTTCTTGTCCAAAGCAAGAGAATTTCTTCTCCAAAGCAAGCGAACTTCCAACTGTTGGTGGCATTAATGGAGTTGAAGCATGTGAAGAATGATATATAATAGCATTTAGTGCTTCATTTCTATTACCAACATACTGATCATCAATAGGAATCATGGGCTCCCACGGTAGTAAACTTTTTCCCAATTTTCTTATGACACTTGGGATTGACTGCAAATCAGAAAAATTGTAGAAGGATGCCCAAGTCCATAAATTGGCTCATTCATAATGATTCCCATCATAGATTTAAATATAATTGAACCTATATCAATAAGTTTCTCCATTTGAATATAGTAGTTTAAAATAACACTCTCATTGGTGACTCTACTGATCTTCGTAGTAGGGAGTTATTTTGCACAAATAAGGAAATGCCACTGCTTCAAAATTGGATTAAGTGATGAAGCAAGAAAACTAATATATCCTTCATCTCGTACTTCCCACAAATCACTTTCATCCGTCAGAAAATTATAAATATCTTGCATCAAATCTCGCGTAATGAAATTTGCATAATGACAGATTGGAACATTTTCAATCATATACAATTCAGTAATCCTCGCAGGAGTAAATGATACAACCTTACCTCGTACGAAGATAACTCCTTGGGTAATTCCATATAAATTTGCATAGAACTCCTTCACTATAGGTACAACAACCACAGCGGTAGTGTAACACAGAACTTCCCATCACCTTTTCAAAATAATCTTGTCAACTGGAGCACTTAGATTGATCAACCCATGATTAACAAATCCTCTTTTCTTGATCAATCTCTTCTTCATAATAACTTTATCGTATAATCTTTGTGCATCAAAACTAATAAACTTTCCTCTATTGAAAACTCCTTACTTTGAAGTATTTCTGGAATTGGAAGCCATGGAATCCAAAAATAGAAAGTTTCTAGGCATCCTAGGAAGTTTTTAGGACTTTAAAAACACTCCTGGCGGTTATTATGGAGCAAAATCCCACCAAAGTCTACCAAAAGTCGCAGGAACCATCCAACCACGCTCGACGCCGTCGGCGCTTCCGATGGGCACTGCCTGCGCTGAGTCCGTTTTCTTAGGCACCAGTGGCCAAATTTTTGTGCTTTTCATTTTTTCGTTCAATTAGATTCCAACATTTCTTCCAATATCAATATTGGACTTAATTTATAATAAATACAATTGTGTAAGATTATTATCTACTAATATATAGACACTTAACAAAGGTAAATAGTAATACATAGACACATAAGTATGGGTTGCCTCCCACAAAGTGCTTGGTTTAACATCGTCAGCCCGACATACTATTATTTAGTTGGGTTGACTTAACATTAAAACTTCTTTAAATTGAGGTATGTGTCCTTCATAATAGAGTTTCAAACGATGCCCATTAACTTTAAATATATTTCCAGTGTTAGGATCTTTAATCACAACAGTTCCATAATGATAAATTTTAATAACTTTAAATGGTCATAACCATCTGGATTTCAGTTTTCCTGGAAACAATCTCAATATTATATTATATAATAGAACTTCTTGTACAGGTTCAAATTTCTTCTGAATAATCTTCTGATCATGCCATTTTCATTTTCTCTTTATAGATTTTTGCATTATCATATGCTTCATTTCTAATCTCCTCAAGTTTATTTAGTTACAATAACCTTTTCTCACCAGCATCTTTTAGATTAAAATTAAATTCCTTAATAGCCCAAAATTCTTTATGCTCTAATTCTACAGGTAAATGGCATGTTTTTTCAAATATCAGTCTGCATGGGGACATTCTTATAGAAGCCTTATAAGCAGTTCTATATGCCCATAATGCAGTATCAAATATAGCAGACCAATCCAATTTATAAGAATTTACAGATTTTTATAAAATGCATTTAATTTTATGATTTGATATTTCTGCTAGACCACCAGTCTGAGAATGATAAGCAGTAAAGAATCTATGCATAATTTCATACTTAATTAATTTTTTGATTCTCTTATTCCTGAAATGAGATCCTCTACCAGTAATAATTACTCTCGGCATCCCATATATTGTAAAAATATTTTTAATTAAAAATTTAGAAACACTCCGAGCATCACATCTAGGTACAGCAATAGCTTCAAAATAGCTTCAATCCATCTTCAATCCATTTGGACATATATTCAATAACAAGTAATATATATAAGTTTGCAAATAAAAGCATAAATGATCCCATAAAATCTAATCCCCACACATCAAAAATTTCAACTTCCAATGTGTAATTTAAAGGCATTTCATTTCTTCTAGATATATTTCTTACACGTTGACATCTATCACATGTTTTAATATATTCATTAACATCTTTAAAAATAGTAGGTCAATAAAATACAGCTTGTAAAATTTTATATGCAGTTCTATTTGTTCTAAAATGTCCTCCAAATTCAGAATCATGACATCTTTCAATTATCAGTTGAGTTTCTTCATAAGGCACACATCTTCTAATGATTAGATCTTTACATTGTTTATATAAATATGGGTCATCCCAAAAATAGTATTTTGAATCATATATAAACTTCTTTAATTGTAAATTTTTCATATCAGGTGGTAGAATATCACTTGCAATATAATTTACTATATCAGCATACCACGGCACATCCATTTCATCAATACTATATAATTGTTCATCAGGGAAATTCTCTAAAACTTCATTTGCAAAATTAGTTAATATTTCTATTTCTATTCTAGACAAATGATTATCTATTTGATTATCATTTCCCTTTCTATCAATTACAGTAAAATTAAATTCTTGCAATAGAAGTATCCATCTAATTAATCTTGGTTTAGCATCCTTCTTTTGCATTAAATATTTAATAGCATAATGATCTATATGCACTATACATTTAGTTCCAATTAAATAAGGTCTTAATTTATCAAACGCATAAAAAATATCTAATAACTCTCTTTTAGTAGTAGTATAATTAATTTGAGCTTTATTTAGAGTCTTATTAGCACAATATATAACTTTAAAAACTTTGTCGTACCTTTGTCCTAATACAGCCTCAATAGCATAATCACTAGCATCACAGATTATTTCAAATGGTTTCTCCCAGTCAGGTGGTACTATTATAGGTGCAGTGATTAATTTTTTCTTTAATAATTCAAATGCTTTGGTGCATTCTTCATTAAAATCAAATTTTGTATCTTTTTCTAAAAGTTGGTATAAAGGCTTAGTTATTTTTGAAAAATTGTTTATGTAGCACCTGTAAAAACCAGCATGTCCTAGAAAACTTCACACCCCTTTAATATTAGTAGGTGGTGGTAATTTTTCTATAACTTGGATTTTTGCAGGATCTACTTCTATGCCTTTCTAAGAAATTTTATGCCCGAGTAAAATACCTTCTGCAACTATAAATTGATATTTTGCCCAATTTAACACTAAATTGACTTTTTCACATGCTTCCAGAACTTTTTCAAAATTATTGTCATAATTCAAACAAAGTCCCAAATACAGAAAAATCGTCCATAAACACTTCCATTTCATGTTCTATAAAATTACTAAAAATTGACATCATACATCTTTAAAATGTTGTAGGTGCATTGCATAGTCCAAAAGACATTCTACGAAAAGCAAATGTTCCATACGGTCTTGTAAATATTGTTTTCTCTTGATCCTCTAGAGCAATTGAAATTTGGTGATAACCAGTATATCCATATAAAAAAGCAATAATACTTATTACCTGCCAATCTATCCAACATTTGGTCAAGAAAGGGTAAAGGAAAGTGATCTTTTCTGGTGGCCATATTTAATTTTCTATTGTTAATGAAATCTGCCAACCAGTTACTTGTCTTTTTTATATTAATTTATTTTTCTCATTTTCTTCAACAATCACTCCTCCTTTCTTTGGGACATTTCTTTGGGATACAGTGAATTTGGCTTACCCAAGCACAATCTGAAATAGGATATATAATTCCAACATCTAACCATTTTAAAATCTCTTTTTTAACAACTTCTTTCATTATTGGGTTTAATCTTCTTTGAGGATCAACTTTAGGTTCATATTATTCATCTAATAAAATTCTGTGCATATAAATTGAAGGACTAATTCCTTTAATATCTGCTAAAGTCCATCCAAAAGTCTTTTTATACTTTTCAATATTTCTATTAACTTTTATTCTTGAATTTCAGTTAACTCGGAAGACATAATAACTGGCAATGCAGATGACTCTCTTAAAAATACATATTTTAAATGGGCAGGTAATATCTTTAATTCAAGTTCAGGTGGTTTAATATTTGAAGGAATAAGATTTTTACTATCATTTTCTAACAATTCTAACGTTTCAAATTTGCCCTGAATGTAATCCAAATCTTCTTCTTTAATTTCATCATCAATCTAAAAAATTTCTCCTTGCTTAAATTTATTCTTTCTTAAATTCTTAAATTGTTCATTACTTAGAAAATCAGCTACTTCCATCCTGAAACATTCATTATGTTTTTATAGTATAGGATATTTCATAGCTTTTGCTATATTAAATTTTACTTCTTGATCATTAACTCTCATTATTAATTCTCCTTTTTGTACATCTATTACAGTTCTTCCTGTTGCAAGAAATGGTCTCCCTAAAATAATAGGAATCTCTTTATCTTCCTCCATATCCAATACTATAAAGTCTACAAGGAAACCTCTATAACTCCTTTTCGATAAGTTATTGATCAGTCAGCTAACTGAAGAGTTACAGTAGTAGGGAAAATTTTTCCCAAAGCTAAACGTTTAAAAATTGATAAGGGCATAAGATTGATACTCGCTCCTAAATCAAATAAAGCTTTTCCATTAAACATTTCACCAATTGCACAAGGTATAATAAAATTATTGGATCTTTTAAATTTTCAGGAAGTTTTTTCTGAATAATAGCACTACACTCTTCTCTGAGTGCAACGGTCTCATGATTTGTAAACTTTCTTTTCTTATTTAGTACATCCTTCATAAATTTAGCATAACTTGGCATTTGTTCCAAAGCTTCAACAAAAGGAATATTTCTTGTTAACTTCTTAATGATTTCCAAAAATTTTGTAAATTGTTTATCTTTATTCTTCTACTTCAGTCTTTGAGAAAATGGAGGTAATGGTTTTTCTAAAGGAACTTGTGTTTATTCATTTTCCTGTTGATCATTTTCCATTTCTTCCTTCTCTTCATCAACTTCAATTTCTCTTTGGATTCTTATTTCAATTTCTTTTCCACTTCATAATTGAATAACTTTAATTTGCTCTTTATTTTGATCTTTTGGATTAACTTCTACAGTACTTGGAAGAATTTCAGAAGGTCTATTACTAAGTGCAGTAATAATATGTCCTAATTGATTTTCAATATTTCTAATAGCAACCCCTTGATTTTAACATCACTTCTTCCATCATCAACTTCTTCTCCTTAATTTGTGTGTTAGGATTGGAGATAAATCTTGGAGAATAATAAAGTCAAAAAATAGAATTTCCTTGATTGTTCAGATTTACATATGGATTCACCAAATTATTATAATTATTCCAACTAAAATTAGGGTGATTTTTCCATCCAAGGTTAAAACAGTTTGAATAAGGATTATTATTTTGATTATTTATAGCGTTTAAAGTTTCATAAAATGGTTGAGTATCAATAATATGTCCTGGTGAATTTTCCTCTAATACTGTGGGTATTTGAGAATAGTTCACTCCTATTTGATCAATCATTTTAGAAATAGCAGTAATTGAAGATGTCAAAATAGACATTGCATCAGAATCATGAATACTGGCTACTCTCTTAAGATTTGCCCTTTCAGAGGGCCATTGAAAATTGTTAGTAGTCATTTCTTCAATTAAAGAATATGCTTCATCAAAAGGCTTTAACATTAATGATCCACCCGCAACAGCTTCTATAATAGATCTTAATGATCCTATTAATCCATTGTAAATTGTTTGAATTATTAACCAATTTGGCAAAGCATGGTGTAGACATTTTCTAAGAAGATCCTTAAATCTTTCTCAGGCTTCATATATCGATTCCCCTTCAAACTGACAAAAAGATGTAATATCATTTCTAAGCTTAGCAGTTTTCGAGGGTGGAAAATATTTAGCCAAGAATTTTTGTGATAGTTCTCCCCAAGTTTTAATAGATCCAGGTGCTAATGAATTTAACCAAGCCTTGGCTTTATCCCTTAATGAAAAAGAAAAAAGTCCAAGCCTAATAACATCATTAGACACTCCGTCATATTTAAATGTAGCAAAAATTTCAAGAAAACTAGCAAGATGTAAGTTAGGATCTTCAGTAGGTGATCCTCCAAACTGATTAATTTGTACCATTTGGATAATAGCAAATTTAAGCTCAAATGAATTAACAACAACATTAGGTTTTGAATAGTTAAATGAAGTTCATCTGCTGTTAGATTCGCATAATCTTTTAAAGGTCTTTGTCGTTCTCATTTATTGGATTTTCTAGATTATTTGTCATTTCTTTCAAATTCTTAATTTCTCTTTTTTTTTTTTTGAATTTTTTAAAAAGTACTTTCTAATTTTGAATCGTAAGGTATTAAACCTTCAGATCCAATATTTCGCATAAACAAATAAAGTAAGCAAAGTAAAATTCTTTAAAAATAAACTCTTAAATAAATTTCTTTTTTTTGTTTTTATATGTTTGTATATATATATTATCTAAATTTCCTAATTCCAATTCAATTAAAAATGTTCTAATAGTCCTAATTTGTCCGTTATTAATTAAATTTAACTGTTACCTTCCCCGACAACGACGCCAAAAACTTTATCCCGATTTTTATATGTAAGGATTTATGAAGTTGACACCATTACAATGCCAAAAACTTGATCCTAATATGAAAAGTAAATTGTGTAAAATATATATAATTATAGGCTATTAATAATGGGATTCTAAGTAAGTATATGTATCGTTATCAAGTAATAATATACTTTCTATTTAAACCCCAAATATCGATCACACGAGGAAGGTGTAAGTTAACATTGATAAATTTTAACAGAAAATTTACAAAAAATCAAACAAAATTACTGTCACTAATTTCGAATGTTGGGATATTAATCAAACTAAATTACTTAACTATTAGCAAAACAGAATTACAAATTTTGAATAATAACTACTAATCTACTAACTATGTTTATATAATGAAGATTTCTTATGTGAAAAAGCATCCTTCCCACTACAATGAAATTCTGGTGAAATGAGATGAGATAAATATTTATAATATGTATTGTGCCAAATAGGAGCAATTTTAATTTTCTACCCTTATACAGTGCATAGAAAATCATTGGCTAATCTTAGGTTTAGTCCCTAAATCTAAGGCTAGGCTAGGAGGATATCGACTCCCACTCTAAAGCTCCCACTTCCCTTCACCTGAAGGCTAACTCTCGCTTTAGTTTTTAAACACTAAGACCAAATTGAGGATTTTAGTTTGTCACACTAAAGGTTCTCCAATTCTACACCCAACAAAGATTATTTTCCTATTTATTTGCACTTAATTTCTTAAACGAATTTCTCTTTCATGAAATCAAATGTGACCCTCACTTTGTTGTAGAACTCATACTCCATTTCCCGGATCATATGTTTCATAACATATTTTAACAAATCAATTGGCCAAATTGAAAAGTAAATTTAGTTTGGAGTTGAAAAATCATCATAATTTATTTTATTTTTTAATTATGGCACATTCATTTTATCTTTTCATTTCACCATATCTCAGAGTAGGGGGAAAGATAGAGGGAACTACTTAGACTTCATGAGAAAGATGCGACAAAACACAAATTTTATATATAAAAGAAATTTCATACAACATTAAATAAACAAACAAACTTATCTGGAACTCTTCCTTAAAGCAAATCCTTTGTAGCCTTTTCTTAGAAATGCAGGAAGAAGAACTCTCTCATTTTTCTCCCTCTCCAACACTCTTACAGAAAGTTTCACACTAAATCTAACCACCAAAACTCTAAATTATGAAAGAAAAATCACTAATTGACTCCAATATGGTGGTGGAATGAAGATGGATTATGAAAATGTGGCATGATGGAACATTGTGGAGCAAAAAATGAACGTTGAGGAGCAAAAAAAGTAGAGAAGTCCTTTTTCTGATGAAATAAATAATACCCAAGGTCGGTTCTCCAAGAAGTGTCTCTAAAAACTCTTCAAAAATTGTCCAAATACATCGAACCTTCTAGAAATAGGGTCTGAACTGACCTTCTAGAAATAGGGTCTGACCTTCTAGAAATAGGGTCTGAACTGCCTTTGGCGCCGTCGGTGCTGAGTAAAAATTCTCCAGTTTTCGATTTTCTGCGCCTTCGGCGCTGACCTTGGCTCTGCCGTCGCTGAGTATTTCCTCAAAAACGTCATTTTGACTTCAAATTTCATTCTTTTTGCTTCTTTTTTGCTTTAAGCCATAAAAATCAACAATCTGCAAGAAAATATCAAAATACATTTCATTAAAGTGCAATATCACAAAAAATAAGTATAAAATATGGGTTTAAAAATGCATATATTTTTGGTGTATCATCTTCCAAAAGACAGATAAATGCCAGGCCAGAAAAACCAAGAAATGAACCAGTAATCCCAAAATAGAAACCAAAAGAAAAATTAGGATGAAGTATAGTTAAAATCTAAAATAAGGGGCTTCCAATAAGTCACTTTGTATAATAGTGTGCAGCAAAAGAGGAGGTTTATCCCAAACGATAGCACTATGCAATCTCCATTTAGCAAGCCAAGATGTAGAGGAGTTTCTCTCTCTATAAATGAAAGAGTAATGAATATTAAAGTTATGCATCTCAATATATAACCAAATCCTTCTAAAAAAAGATTTAATATACTAAGCAGGCTTAAGCTTAGCTGTGAGCATGTGATACATTGTTTCAGAATTAGTTTCCAGAACAATGCAATTTAAATTCAAAGAGGCAGCAGTCTGTAGTGCAGCAAACACTGCATAAGTTTTGGCTTTAAAAGAAGAAGTGGCAGTACAAGGGGAGGCAAAAAAAGCTTAACACTTACCATAAGCATCTCTAATCAAACCTCCCACTCTAGTATAATCAGAAGAATAGCTACCATCAATATTAAATTTAATCCAGCCATGGGGGCGTGGTGCCCATTTAATAAAAATTGGTTTTCTACCCCTACCCATAGAAAGAGAGGCATCCGTTAGCCCTCCGTTCCATTAGCTAACTTCCATGTCTTGTGAAAATGAGCCACAACTAATGTAGAGATAGTGGAAGGAGTGTGGCAGGGGTTCTCATACTTATTAGTATTTCTAGCCATCCAAATGAACCAAACCACAATAGTGGGAAAATAATAGAGCTTTTCAAAAGTAGGATCCAAGTCCTTCCAAATCCCAATAACAGTTTTAAATCTCAAATTTGAGGGCCAGTTGATACCAAAGTTGCTCCCTAAATGATTCCAAACATGTTTAGCAAACGAGCAATCAAAAAACAAATGATTTGCAGATTCAACATCCTTTTTACAGTTATAACAAAAGAAGCAAGTTTCAGGCCTTTTAGTTTAAGAATACCATCAAGAGGAAGAAAATTATGAAAATATGTCCATAAGAAAAATGAGATAGAGGGGGATATATATTTATGCCAAGTGTAGGCATTCCATTTCCAAGGAGTAAAAGTGTGCAATTTCAAAAAAAAAAAAAAACAACTTAGTAATAGAAGATCTACTTTGGAATTTCTAAAGTGGAACATCCTTTTCATGAGCTCTAATAGGTATAGTAGCAATGGCAGGAGCTAAATCACCAACTAAAGAATTAAGTTTAGCTAAATTCCAAACACCATCAATCCAACAATCAGAGATTAGTAGATTAGAATCATAACCTGAGTTTGACAAAGTATAATACGAAGAAATCCCCCATTCATCATTCCAGAAAGAAATGCAACCACCCTCAATGTCCCAAAAAATGAAATGAGAAGCCACATCCCTTGTAGAAATAATAGCCTTCCAAAGCTTAGAATCCCCCATCTTCCATATGGCCGTAGAAGGATGAAGATTTTTGCAATATTTATGAAGCATAAACTTAGCCATAACGACTCCCCCAAACAAAATTTGAACCAAAGTTTACACATATTAATATCAATAGTCTATTGCAATGTTTTAAAACCAAGCCTACCTGCATAACGAGGCCTAATATTGTACTGCCAATCTGTCCAAATTTTAGTGGATTTAGAGCCCTTCCAAAGAAATTTGTTGAAAATAGTCTCAAGATTCTTTTGTGTGCTTTTCTTGCTTTTAAGAACTTGCATAGTATAGAGGGGAAGAGTACATAGAACACTTTTCAACAAAGTGAGCCTACCACCATTGGAAAGAAAAGTTTTTTTCCAATCATTAATCTTAATTTTAACTTTATCAATCACATCATATATCTGAGTTTGCTTACTCCTGCCTCTAAGAATGTTAACCCCAAGATACTTTATAGGAAGTTTAGAAATTTTCCAACCAGTATAATTAAAAGCCCAGGTATGACTGTTAGAAGGGACACCTTTGCCAAAATAGATAGAACACTTAACCAATTTAAACATCATACCAGAGATGTTTTGAAAATCCTTTAAAAAGGACATGGTAGCTTTAATAACACATTTTCTAGCATTTTGGAACAAGATAACATCATCAACATAAGCAAGGTGACTCACCACAATCTTAGATTTATGGGAGAATTAAATATAAGAATGGTCAAGGTGCAGCTTATTGATGAGTCTAGAAAAGTAATCAAATGCAATAATGAAAATGGTGGGAGAAAGAGAATCTCCTTGTTTAATGCCCATGTTGGCAGAAAAAAAACCTTGTGCTTTATCATTAACCATCACATTATAGCTATTATTTGAGAGCCACCTCTTAATGAGTAAGCAGAAATCTTGTTGAAAGTCTTTAGCCTGCAAAATGTTAATAATAAAGTCTCAGCTAATAATATTAGAAGCTTTCTTAATGTCCAACTTAAGGACCATATTTTCCCCCTTGCATTTCTTATCCAGGTCTTCAATCATCTCCTGTGCTAAAAGGATATTATCAGTAATATCCCTACCCTTAATGAAAGTAGATTGCTGAGGAGCAATGATATGAGAGAGATGAGGTTGCAATCTGCTAACTATAATTTTACTCATAACTTTAAAAATCACAATGGTGAGAGATAGAGGATGGAAATTATCCTAGGAAATCTTATCATTACGTTTAGGTATTAACACAATTAATGCAGAGGTGAAATATTTACCAGGACTATCTCCAAGGAAAAAACTTTGTATAGCAAGAATAAACTCCATCTTAATAACCTCCCAAAAGTGAGTTTAGAAAGTGGAGGAGAAACCATCAGGGCCTGAAGCTTTGTTGAGGCAAATAGACTTTAAAGCATCAAGAATTTTCTATTCATCACAAGGATGAGTTAAATGGAGGTTATTAATGTAATTATATTCATCCATAAAGTGGGTAGAGTCCACAGACATAACATGAGTGGAGGTTTGAAAATGCTCAGTAAAATAAGTAACAACACTTTCTTAATATCTTCCATGCAAGTTAAAATGCGCCCATACCCGCTTTTAATTTTCAAAATACTGTTAATGTTTCTTTTGTGCTTTAGGGTGGCATGGAAATATTTAGTGTTTCTATCCCCCGCAGCAAAAGAAATATCATTAGTCTTATGTTGAAGAAGATTTTATTCTAAAGCAATAACACCCATTAACTAAATATGAGCCTGTGCAATAGTATCCATTAAAGTAGGAGAAACAACTAGTTGACTTTTCAAAGAATCAACAACGTTTTAAGCATCCTGCACTTTTTTATGAACATTAACAAAAATATGGTAATTCAATTTAGTAAAATGAGTGGTCATCTTTTTATTCAATTGCCACAGAACAAACTAAGGAGTCCCAACTCCTTCATACATCCATGCTTGATTCACCAAAGTCAAATAAGTATCGTGAGAAGTCCAAATATTAAGAAACTTGAAGTGAGATATGCTTGGTTTAACAATATAAGCCAATGTAAGCAAAATGGGATTATGATCAAATATTGAATAGCTCAAATGTTGAACCCGCATAATAGGAAAGTGTCTTAAAAAGCAGAATTAGCCAAATATTGATCCAATCTTTGATAAAGAAAACCTCTCCTTCATGTATAAGGAAGAGCCAGTGTAACCTAAGTCAAAAAGGCCTGCATTAGAAATAGAATTAAAGAACCTGTTAATAAGAGTAGGATCAACTCCCACATCTTTTTCTCTTCATATGTTTCATAATCATATTAAAAGTCACCACAAACAAACCAATCCTCATTAATGAGGCCTCCCATAAGCTCAAGTTTTTGCCAGAGCAAATATTTATCATGCAACTTAGAACTAGCATATATAAAAGTGCCCCACCCTTGGAAATCTTCAAAACTTGTTTGAGTTAAAACATATTGTTCCTCATCTTCAATAATGGAAAGAGAAAGAGTGACAGTGAGCTTCCAAAAAACCCAAATTTTGTTATTGATGTTGCAGTAAGAACGGTATCCTTTGAATTTATTCAAAATTTTGCTTTTATTAACATGAACCATAGGTTCCAAAATAGATAAAATGAGAAATTTATGGACCCTACAAAGATGTTTAAGTCAATTAAGGGAGTTAGGGTCTGCCACTCCCCTAATATTCCAAACCATAATTTTAAACATGATGACGTGAGCTAGCCCTTCTAGAAGATCTAGTAGGGTTGACTAATTGTTCCCCATCAGAATGATAAATGCCTTCCTGAATAATGTTGCTAGCATTAAGACTAGATAGCTCATTATTTCGTTTAGCCTTTTTTGTTGAATGTTTTTGAACCTGCCACTCATTGTCTAAAGTTTTGTCCACATTAGATAAAGTAGTACTAGTATCAACAGTAACAGGAGGAGCCCCAACTATAGTAGTGTAAGTAGTAGAGCTAGAGGGAATAGAAACTCCTTGAATATGTGTGATGTTATTTGGAATATTAGGATCTACTGGTAAGGCTGTTTCCACGAGTTCCATAGTAGCCACATTATCATTTAGCTCATTACAATCCACTGCCAAATTAGTACCATCATAGGTATTCAGTTGTTGAGGGATAACATCAGTGCATGTGTGTAATTCCTCATTGCCTAAAGTATCCAAGTTAGAAGTAGCAGTACTCAAAGGAGGATTTACAATTAAATCAACCACATTATCAATAGTAGATGGGAAATCCTGATGCTCTATAGGTTTATTGTTTTCAGGAGAGGTAGTATGTGGAGAATTATGGGAGTTTTTGAGTTGAGGCTTCAATTTATAGAAAGATGTTGTTTGATGACCGAACATAGAATAGTGAGTGCAGTAAGAAGAATGTCTTTCAATTTCAACAGGTTGCCAGTACCCTTGGTGTTGCGATCCTATCCAAATTTCATTGCAAAATGGCTGTGCTATGTCTCGTTCAATAATAATACAAGCTTTAGATGGTCTCGATAGCGTATAAGTAGCGCTATCCATTTTCAAAGGCTTGTCGTAAGCAGCCGCAAGTGAAAAGAGTATCTCATGATTAAAAAGATGTAGTTTAAGCCCTGGAAAACGAATCCAAACAGGTATTATAAGCAATTCGGTTTTAGGGTCAAAATTAACACACATACATCAATTCAGTTTTAGAGCAAAACCTAGCCC
>NW_018164523.1:225682-241773 GCF_001263595.1 Phalaenopsis equestris
GAAATATGTATGTATGTATGTATGTATGTAGGTAGGTATGTATATATATTAAAAAAATTAAAAAATACCAATGAATTTGGAGCAGATTTCAATCAAGACTTTATCAAAATCTTGTAAATTATGTCTCATACATAGTCCTTCAATAACCATATATGTATGTATGTATGTACGTATATATAAATTTTATGTTGCAATAACCAAAAACTTACATATAAATGATACAATATTTTTAAAAGCGCCGCAGATCAATATCTTTAATAGGCCATTGGAAAACATTGTATCATTTCTCCGGTCTGTTTTGATTGTCACTATCTCATGATGGGACACAGCACAAATAAACTTGTGTAATTAAACCATACGACTTCTTAACTCTTGCAATTTGTTATAAGAGAAGATTTCAAGAATTTAGCTTATGTTGTCCCCCACTTTTGTACTAAATGGCTTATCTAAATGAATGAAGATGATTATTTATCCTCTTCATTTAGATTTTTTTTTTGCCTATTTTTTATACAATCTTTATGCTTAAATTCATGTTAAGTGAGCATTGAGCTTAATCCTTACATTAAAATCTTTCATTAAAAAAAAAAAGCAAATCATGATTGTTAAAATCGTTTAAATTAAACAGACCGTTATTTTTATTATGATTGTTAAAAAAGACAAATATTCAACGTCCTTCTTTATATGATTATAACATAGATATCTACATGGAAACAGCTCATTTTCTTCCTTGGAAACATTCAACCAATCACTCTCCATTTCAAAAAATAAAAAATAGAATAAAATAACAATAAAAATTTGAAAAATTGCATTATTCTTAAAAACATTTAATTAAAGCACGTCGAGCTATTAAAAGTTTGATAAAAAAATTTGGCTCCTAGCTCAGCTGGATCGGAGCCAAAATTCAAATCAATTTTCGAGCGACTACGATCTTAGAGCTAAATTAACTAAATTCAAAGGCATAATATCACCCGGGTTGTTAATGATCTGATTTTTAGCCGAGCTTGGGTCGGCTCGAAACAAAATTAGTTTAAAAATTTTGGCTGATTTCTTGGCTCGTTTATTTTGATCCGATCTCAATCCGAGCCTAAATTCAAATAAAATTTCGAGAGATCAACGATCTTCGAGCATATTTTATAGCCTTAATTGCACGAGAACTATTACCTATTTCCTGTTGGACCCCATAATTTTCAACTCAACTCCAATGCTATATATATCCCTCATCAATCCAGCCATCCTCATATCTCACACACCATCATAAGAAGAAAAAAATAAAGAAAGAAATTGAAAGGAAGAAGAAGGAGCAGACATGGGTGGTGTTGAATCGGCTCCTCTCCTCCCATCTAGTTGATATACAAGAGAAGAGCCGAATCAATACCACTCTTGTCTACTTCATTCTAAGCTCTTCTACACCCTCCTCAGTTTTCTGGATTTTGTTTTTCTTTATTGCTGGTTCTATACATATCTAAAACGTATTTTTATCTTCTTGTTTTGATCTTTTAATCATTAATTACTAAGGATCTTTATTTAATATTTTTTCCTTTAGAAAGAATATTACACCAGGACTCCGCATGCAGAGCTGCTTGCGGAGTTCAATCTCGCGCTGACATGTAGAAGGTCGAAAACGTGCAACCCGGCCCAACCGATGCGTTATAGGAATATTTCATCGCATAAAAATATTCCTTGGCGTTATTCTAAATATTTTTGCGTTATTCATATGTTATTGGTGTGTTATTAAAGGTTTGAGAATATTTCGTCGCGTTATTCATTTGTCATTTAATGTGTTATTCAATCCGTGTTATTGGAATATCCTCTCGCGTAATTCTGAATATTTTTCACATTATTCATGTGTTATTTAATGTGTCATTGATGTGTTATTTATGTGCTATTTGTGTGTTATTCAGGGTTTATGAATATTCCCGCACTATTCATGTGTTTTAAAGTGTTATTCTCAAAATCATCTCAATAACACACCAATAACACATGAATAACGCGAGAGAATATTCCTATAACACGTTTTCATTTTTTCTTATTTTTTATGTAGGTGAGCCCAACCTTATATGTGTCAACACGAAATTGGACTCCGCAAGCAGCTCTGCATGCCGAGTCTTGATGTAATATTTTTTTCTTTATTTAGCTTTGTCTAATTGGAGAGCAAGAAATATTTTTTCTTTGGCTTTAAATTTCGTTTCCAACAACTTCATGTTTCAACTTAAATTATTTGTCGTTTGGCAGCTACTTGAATTTAATTCAATTAAATCTTAAAAACTGTTTGGCAAGGTATATATTGAATCTGATTGAATCTGTCAAAATCCTACAGAACTGTATGAAAAGTTCTTTTAGGATTTAAAAACCATTTAGTTCAACTTAGATTACGTGTTAGTTACTTTTAACTATAGTAATTATTGTTAATTAATGATTTATTAAGTTAACTAATTTAAAATTAGAATTGCTTTAGGGTAATTACTCATTAGTTAATAGTTTATTATTCTTGATTTAATATAATTTAGTTATAGCTAGTATAATATAATATTAAAATTAAGCATGATTACTCATGAAATGATGACCAACAACCTAATAATTAATCATTTATTCATCAAAATAAGTATTTATCAATCATAATTGTACTAAACTAATTAACAAATTTTAATACTTTAATATTTTTAATTAATTTTAGTTAATTAGTTACTAAACTAATTAGTCATTAATTAATAATTTATTAAGATAATTAATCATTAATTAAAAATGCATATTTTGAATTATAGATATCTATAAGTCATTAATATAATTAAATAAAAAAATTATTAATATAATTGACTTAATATATTAACAATTTATTAAAATAATTAGTAAGCTAATTTAAAAATAAAAATAAAAAATCTTCTTACTTACTCTTTTCCTCCAACTAATATTAAGTATTGAATCTGCACAGACGGATTGGTGGTATTTGATGGTACTGTGTTTCACCCTCTTTTCTTCCTCTTATTGAAGCAAGCGATGTGATCATGGTGATGGTGGGGAGCTCACTAGAAAAGGTAGTGACAAATCATGACAATCAAAACTAACCCTCAATATGTAAGAAGCTAAAGCAGTAGCGTCGGAAATTTTTATGTGTTGTGCTATAGCTATTATGATTATAGTCCTATTACTTGCAGAATATTATAATTATTTTAATTTAAAGTATTGCTCCTTATTATGATTTTATAAATGTCATGCTATTTAGCTCTACTTGTTATAATTTATTGCAGCTACTGGATTCTACTATATCATGCCAGCTTCATAAATTATTATGTGATATGTCAGGCATGACTCATATACCAGATAAGGGACAAATGTTGGAGAAAAGCGGAACATTTGTCCAATTGAGGGAGTTTCGTTACGTGGGATGGGGGTGCAGGGGCAACGCCCCCTTTGTACGGTACAGGATAATTTTGTAATTACATATTATACACTAGGGTTATATATATGTTGTATTTGTAACCCTAAGTGAATGTACAGTTTTCAAGAAATCAAATAGCCATAACCGTTCCTTGCTACCGAGGGCGTGGGCATATTGTCAAACCTCGTTAAATTCTTCTGTTCTTTCTTGATTGTCCGGTTCTTGATTCTTGTGTTTGCTTTGCCCTAATTTGTCGACATGATAGCTATTATGATTGTATTTAATTTTATTCAAAACTTGCTAGCTCAAATCAGTTTTGAGACTTATCTAACATGATTAGACATGTTTGAACTTTGTACAAGTATAATTTGAATCATTTTTCAATCATATTTAAACGTGTATTTCAAACAAATTAAATGGTTTTAAAAGGGATCAAATGAAGTTTGATCACTTGACACTATTTTTTGAAAAAGCTTCAATCTTATTTGATTAATTAACATATAGAATATTATTAAAAGATTTTCCATGGACAGCCTACCATAAATCAAACAAATCCTAAATAATTTACACATATTAATAAATAAGAGAAAAGCAATCAAGCAAGCACAAAATTTAAATAATAGTATTTTGTTGTGATGGAATATGAAAGAATCAATTTAGGCTAATAAAGTTCGATCGATTAGCTTGAAACTTCTAAAAAATAAATAGGGTAGCTACCTCTACTTATACGTATCCAAATCTTAATTTATTTAAATTTATAATATCAATGTGGTACAAGCTCATTTTGGAGTATTAAAAGTTTAAGCTATAGTCTCTAAATGTTGTTATAATTCGAATGACAAAAAATTACAAGAAAAAAAAAACTACTAGCATTGAAAATTCCTTAAAGAATCATCGTACACACACTATTGGGGGTAGAAACTAAATAAAAACCAATTCCCGAATTTTTTTAGGGAAATTGATTTTTAATGAATTATTATTTTCTATTTTTCCACATTATCCCTTATAACAAAATGTAAAAGTTAAGGTTATTAATTACCTTCTTTAAGGATGCACTTAGCCAATGAAATAATTTCTTAGATAGTAGGTAAATTATTTTTTTGACAAAATATCAAGATAATAGAACAAATAAAATAAACATAATGGCCGTCATTTTTTCATTACTAAAAATTGATTAATTTATTAAAGAGCTTTTAAAATTTATAAACAAATCATCCTAGTCCTAATCACATGATACATTATGGGTAAAACATCATCCCTAATACCTAACATATTACATATATTGTCCACTAACCATAAAAAAAAAAAAAAAACTTCGTATTTTTTATAATTAGTAAACTTCACATTCTTAGTAAATTATGAAAAGGACGTACAATGACTAGTAAACAAAATCTCATTGGCGTGCCTAAATTCTAAAAGATCATATACGAAAATCAAATGTTGATATGAAGGTTATATAAGGAAATGTAATAGTAAAGTTTTCAAAATTTCATATTCTTTTGGATATCACAAGTAATAAATTATTCAATAAAGATTTACACAAAGGATGGTCGTACCATAAACCACTAGAAGATTGAAGACACCATTAGTCTGACAATTAATAATAATGGACAATTGTGCCTACATGATACAAGCTTCCACTCATTTTATGCAGTTTTTGAGAAAATTAATCTTATAAATCTGTAAATTTAAGTCTGCATATTCTAAGTAAGATGAACACATCTATACAACTAGATATTTATGAATTTAAACTTTTTATCATAAAAGCCCAAATCGAGGCTGAATTTGGGGGTTCTGATCCATACATTTGTCCAAGAGGTGTAGCCTCAATTGGATTGATTCTTGAGCTTCGTCTTGGTCCCACGAACGTTTTTCAAGCTTCATCTTGATCTGTGGTTGGGTCTGTATAGGAGTTTGATCAAAGGGTGGTATGGGTCTGGTCGAAGTCTAGGTTAGGGTGCTTGGGATGATGGGGCTTCGATTGGAGAAGTGATTTTGAAGTGTGGAGAAGATTTTGGAAGGTTCAATTTGGAGTTTGGTTGAGTTTTTAGGGATGGTCAAAAAATTCCATAGATTTGAGATTCAAAATTAGGGCAATACAGTGGGGATGGAGGCTCAAAAATGGTGGGGATGATTTTCTCAAGGATGTGGGAAGGTCTCGGAAAATTTTGGCAAGGCTTCGCCAAGGTTTGTGCAACATACACCTTTTGGTTGTGGGGGGGGGGGGGGGGGGGGAGTTTAAATAGAGGAGCTTGGGGTGGCCAATTAGGCTAGCCATTGGATGCAAGAGGGAGTTTAGGTGGAGGTGAGGTGGAGGCAAGTAATCAATTGGAGTGAGCCACAAATGATGGGCAGAATTTTGGGTCTTAGCCATGGTGGAGCTTTCAAGGTTCAGGGAGGCCAGGGCTTGATTTTGGTGAATTCAATTTGGGATTGCCATGTGTAAAGGCTTGAATCAAAGTGGAATGTGGGTGAACCATTTTTTGGGTCAACTTGGGTCAAGGCATGGATTTGAGTTGAGTTCACCCACCAAGGCTGGTTTGGGGCTGATGCAGATCAGGTGGCTCAGCTGATATGGTGTGGAGAAGTCACCATCCAAAGGATTTAGGACTAAACATGAGTTTAGTAGAGTCATGAGAGTGGTTAATCATTTTTAAGGAATCATTAAATATGCTCCTCATTTTGCCCAAAGTGGCATGGTAAGATGGTAAGGCTCTCATGACCTGCATGTAGCTTGGGGGTGGCTCCATGGCTTGCCTTTTGCTTGGCTATCTTGCATGAAAATGGATTTTTAGAATTTTAGGTGATTTTAAATTGGTTTTTCATGTAGCTAGATTTAGAAAATTTTTATTATGAATGTCATGGCATAAGGTTTAATTTGATTAAATGGATGAGGGGAAATTTTTTGATGTGGGCTCTTGAACGGGTTTAAAAATTTAAATAAGGCGGGCTTGAAGTTGGGGTTTTAAGGTGAATCATTAAGGGTTAATTTTATGCTTGAAATTGAGTATGGTGAACTTTTAAGACCAATCAGGATGGTTAGGCTTGGGCTTGGAATTATCATGATAAAATTTGAAGCATAAGCATGGTGAAATTGAATTTAGTAAATAGGCTCAAATATGATGGATTTTGGTCTTAAAGTTGAGTTTGCGTTACTTTGAATTTGGGCTTGGATTTTGGTGGGATTTGGCTTAGATTTAAAATTGAATGGGGTAAAAATTGAAACCATCTTAGGAATTTTAGTGAAGTTTGGGCACTAGGGATATTTTGGGAAATTTTAGGGATTTTGGGCAATTTGGTCAATTTTTGGAAATTTGAGGTGGATTTGAGCAATTTGAATAACTTGAGGTGGTCTACAAGGAATTTTGGTGGGAGATTGGAAATTTGGGTAATTTTGGTAATTTTTTTGGGTTCCAAGAGTATTTTGGTAATTTTGGAAAAAAATTTGGTAAGGTGAACATGCAAGCCATGAAGCTAGCCTGAAGCCATAGAATCCATAGAAAAATTCATTTTGGATGCTCCACATGTTGGTCCTAGTCATCTTAACAAAAGACTAAGGGCTTGGAACCACCCATGTGAGTTTTCAAAAGGAGTTAAGAGGTGGGTCAAATGTAATTGATTTAGGGTTTAGGGTGTGTGTGAAGAATTATGATAGGTTCAAGTGTATGTGTGTGAGAGACCAAGACTAAGCCACCCAGGGTCATCATAAGGCTTCATTGATCCTATAGGAGCTCTCTCTAAGCTTCCCCATGTTGATTTCAACCTTCTAAGTATTATAGGTTAGAACTATACATGTGAAACTCCAGAAGGAATAAGGAAGCATTTAGAATTTCTAAAGGAGGTAGGTTCCAACACCAGACTTCTAAGATAGTCGACAAGAAAATCTTATGGCTAGATCATAGGCTTCTAGAGAGGAGAAACTTAGACCTCATAAAAAATGAGGTCAATAATATCACAATTGGTAGGTTCCAACGATGCCCCACATACAGTTCAGACAACTTCCACTAAGCAGGTCGTGCAAATTCTAGATGAAGATAAGGAAATGTCAGAGGATTTCAACCTATAATTTTTTTGCATTTGAGTTTCTTCAAGATTCGGTTCACATATATTTCTTCACTATGATTGTCAAATAAAAATGGGTGACATATCTACAACTTTTTTATGCTCGCAGGGAAACCCGAGGAACATGTTTTCTTATTTGCTATTGACTAGGAGATAGTTTTATTTCATATACTGTCGTTTGAGACACTTTTACTTCGTTATTGTATTTTCTTATGATATGCTTCGTTGGGCTGCATAATATTTATGAATGCTCAGTATTTGCAAGACATCATTTTTTATTTATTATAGATGTTTGGGTCATGCTTTCTTCGTGATTTATTAATTGCAGTTTTTTTCCTAAACCAGCGTACAATATACCCAAATATGGATTTAGATCAAGTAAGATGGAGATGGAGAAATGCAACAATCTGCTTGATCGTTGAGTATTACAACACATACATTGACCGCTCTCCATGCTTCGCATCGTCTTACTCTTCATACTTCACATTGTCTTATATCGAAGAAAAATGGGTTGGGGAATTGCTTATTGGGCACCCAACTAGATTCAAAAACATTTTTCACATGAGGCAGGAGATATTAATGATCTTTTAGCAGAACTTAGTGGATTTCATGTTCTTCATGGGTCATCAAGGATGACTCCACGTGAGTTGTTGGCGATGAATCTCTACATATTATCCCAAAATGAGTTAAAGCATGGTGCGATGAAACGATTTGAACACTCATCTTAGACGATTAGTAGATACAACTATATGGGTCTGAAAGCACTTGTGAGCTTATTTAGACAAGTCATTAAACCAATCGATCCAACGTTCGCACAAACTCCTACGAAGATTCAACGCGATGCACGTTACATGTAATTCTTTAAGGTAACATTTACAATTTCTAGTTTTAAGTTTTAAATATGAATTCCATACAGTAATAAATGAACGGTATCTATGCAGGATTGCATTGGAGTAATAGACATAACCCACGTTGATGTGAGAGTTACAAATGATGAAAATATTTCATTTATCGGATGTTGTTGAGCCCTTATGCAAAATTTCATGGTTGTGTGTTTAACATGTATTTTACTTTCGTCTTGCCTGGTTCGGAGAGTAGTGTGCACGACAACAGAACTTTCAAGGATGCTATGCAGAATCCTCACCACAACTTCCCACACCCTGCACACAATATTTTGCAGCCCCAAATCGTTTGGTTATTCACTTTGAACATCGTACTGAATTTGATGGATGTTGGCTATCCATTGCAGCGAGAGTATCTAAACTATTTCCTAATACGAGATATTATATACATGATATCAAGCGAGTCAGCAATTTTACACGTGACAGAAAAGATGTGTTTAACAAAAGACATTGCTACTTACGGGGTGTCATTGAGAGGACTTTCGATATTTGGAAGAAGGAATGAGTTATACTACGCAATATATCATTATACCCATTTCCTAAACAGGTTCAGATTGTGATAGTCGCAATGACTCCGCATAATTATATTAGGCGGCATCTGTCTCGAAACGACATGGACTTCCGCAGTGTCGAAAGGATCAATAACAAGTACATGTAAAAACATTCGAGTACAACCTCGGGCATTCTCTGTCACGAGATGAAAATGATCATTCTACTATTTGTATGAAAGAAGGGGATGGTGCAAATAAAATGATGACCCATAAGAAATAAATCACTGATGCGTTGGTGGGAGGGTTAATGGTTTATTTGTAAATTATTCCAAAAGCTGGGTAATTTATTATCTATGTAAAAAATATTTTTAACATTAATGTTAGACTTTGAGCAATCATTGATATGTTTTTTAAATTTACACTCATATGTACTTTATTCTTTATAATGTTGGTATGCAAACTTTTACATTTGAGGTATCAGATATAAAGATGCAAGAACACATGTTTTTTAGATCGCAGTTTGTTACTAGTATTGCAGGTTGCAACATGATTGTGTGGTTTCACTCGGGGATTCTTTACAATTGTCAATGGTAGTTGGTGTTTGCCAGTTTTGTTATATTTTTCATCTTTTTTTCATCTTTTTTTCAGATGGTTTCTAACTTAAAATAAATTACTAATGGATTATATTTAACTACTTTTAAGAAAGATGAGCTCCAGAATTTCAGGGACGTCCCGAAGATTGTTATGCCACTGCGGACTAGAGACTTCCTTTCTGATGTCACGCCAGCTCCACAACTACGATCGACAGTTTTATAGATACCCCCAAAGACTTGTTGAACAGTGTGACTTTTTTCGATGGGTTAACGGTCAGATTGATTCCACTATCGAAAGTGATCGCGAATTGATGATATCATTAGAGAACAGTTTAGGACGAGATATATATCACCTTCATGTTAAAAATAATATCATCATTATTTTACTTGTAATTTTATTAGTTTTTTTTTTCTTTAGCACTTTTGATACTCACTGTTGAATGAGTGGTATATCTGAACTTTTGTTCTGTTTTAAAATAAATTTTTGCTTTTGAAGTATCAAATATGTTGTTGTCATAAACAACTTCACTAAACATAGGCAGAATGAATATTTTTTTCCAGAAACAGTTGCCCCACAACAGTTTTCACACAGCTACCACAAACAAACAGTCAGTTTTCCCACAGCTTAGCTGCAACTACCTCAAACAGACCCCAAATCATCATACAACGCTAAAATATTATTTTCTCAGTATATACTACAGTCCTACAATAATATATATAAAAATATACATAATAAAGGAATAAAAAACGTGCTTATATATATGATCAAAAACCTTTTTAAGCTGAAGCAAACATTAACCAGCCTAAATACTTGACTTAAATTTTGATTAATTTCCTTCATAACTAAAATATAACATAAAAACAGTAATATTGCCCTTTGTTGGCCAACGCGGACACTGCTGGAAACTTCCTTGGTCCTCCGTTCCGCTTTCTTACCCAAAACATTCTTATAAAGCAGACCACAAAAAAAACATCTAGGCTTTTGCTTTATGTTCTTGTTTACTATTACGTTTGGATTATTAAGTGAGGGCTACTTTTTTTTATTTTTATTATTTATGTTCTGCATTGATTTTCTGCTTCCCTAATACCAAATATATTATCTAAACAGTTCTGTTGCAAACAACATTACTACACAGGAGCAGAACAGTTATTCATCCACAATCAGCTGCAAATCAACTGTTTTCCAACAGCACAAATCAAATAGCTAACCAGCTTATCCGGATCAGCTGCTAATCAACAACTTATCTGAATCAGCTGCTTATCAACAAATTGTTAAGCTGCAGCTGCCCCAAACAGGCCCTTAATCTCAACTCAACTCCCCTCACTCCCAAAACTAACAATTTTCTAAAAGATGATAACATCAAAGGATAGTGACCCATGGAAGACATGGAGAAACATCCGTTTGTTATTGAAATTCAGAGATATATAATTTAAATTAAATATGATTCTTAAAAAACTAGATGATATTCAAATAGAATTTTTTTTTAAAAAAAAAAGATAAATACTGGTGTATTGATTTTTTATGCTAGTAAACTTTGATTAATGAAAGAAATGATGATGTCATCGCAGTGCATCTGTGTTTGATTTCAACAGCTATGCGATGATTTGATGGAGGAATGGATGTGGAAGCACCCGGAGGCCTCCATTTGTACGGCAGAGGGAGTTTCACAGTTCAAAGCCATCGCCAACTTTCAAGATAATCACGACCTTCCATCTTTCAGACATGTAAGCAATTTATTCAATTGCCCTAAAATATAATATTAGGCGTAGAAGATGGACTTGATAAAAAAACCCCCTATATATATTTTTTGGTTAAGTAATAAAATTCATCAAATTCATTTGATTCGGATTTATCAAATCTTATGCGAGACAGTAGAGCTCACGAGCAAGGGTGTAAACAAATCGAACACGAACGAACATAGCTTGTGTTTGTGTTTGTGTTCGTTCGTTGAAATTAAGTGTGTTTGAAATATGGATTTATGACAAATATCATCATTCCAAGTTTTAGACAAAATGCTAAATTCACTGTTCGTGTTCGTTTCTTAACGAACGAGCTAATATATATAATATTATATTAATTATATAACTTATATTATATAAATATATAATATCTATATTAGTGTGTTACTAATATAGTATATTAATATATTATTATTATTAACTTATTATATATTATAATTTATGAAATTTAATTTATTAAAATATGATAATTTATTTATATATAATTATTTTAAATTATTTTATATCTCGAGCAATAACAATTCAAACACGAACAAATGCATCATTGTTTGTGTTTGGTTCGTTTAACTAATTGAACGAAAAAAACTTGTTCACGTTCTTCTCGTTTACTTATCAAACTACTCAAACAAGAACTCATTGACGAACTGAACACAAACTGTTCGCGAACAACGAGTTTTTTTGACAGCTCTACTCACGAGGCACAATGATTGATTGATTCCTTGAATTCGTCTCATAATTGAATTTAATAAATTTAAATTTACATCATAAAAGAGAAGGAATGCGAGAAATAAAGATGATAAATTTTGATTTAACAAAGTATTCATTGTGGGGCGTTTACTCTTAATAATTTCATGAAAACAGTCCAATGATTGGAGAGTTTTAAATAAAACATTTATCTTTTAATGCATCATGTTTTTTATTAGGCTAAGTATATTCAGCTAAGAAATGAATTTTATAATGAATTTCATATAAAATGATATTGAGTTTGGCTATAATAAATTTACAATTGGACTTTGGCTATGGCTGATGTGATGGAGGGAATATTTTGATGGTATTGACATGATATTGGGGTAATACCATCAAAATACATATCTATTTGTATTGATTTTATTCAGACGTAATATTTTTGTGTACATGAGGATGGCACGTTCGCATGTCATAGTTTTACCCCTAGAATGTTATGGGGGTGATGGGATTTATGAAATTATAAAATTTAATTCATAACTAATGTAATCAAATTTGCCTATATTATGATCATTCAATGTTAGTTGAGTTGCGAATGAAATAGGATGAATTCAAATATTTTAATTACACAATTGGTTTGTTCTCGTATCATTGGTCTAAATGTGTTGAATGCCTAAGGGCCCGTTTAGGACAGCTTATAAGTGCGGGCAACGTTTTCAAAACACTGTCTCATTGTTTGGAGAATGTGTTTCGACAGCTTATCAGAAAATGTGGTTGGGTTTTTACACTAAACGCAGACTGCAGGTCGAATCCCGCGGGTCGTGTTTAAGGATAAGCTGTTTATCTGGATAAGCACAAGCTGCCCCAAACACACCCTAAGATCTCGACTTTCTGGGAGCAGACATGAAAGTCCATAAAATATAAAATTAATATATATATATATATATATATATATAAGAATGGTCGGAAGAGGCACACTCATGGCTAACCACTCGATCCCGATCTCGCACTACAAGGCATATGTACACTGGCGAGGTCATACCCGTGACCCCATGAAACTTACGCTAGGCAACACTACCAAAGTGTCATAGCGAGCGACACTACACACATACACACACTACTAATGCTATACAAATAGATTGTGTTTCTTCTCATGTTACATGCATAGCCTTTCATTTCATTTAGTTTGGTTGACAAATTGAATCTAGCCATTAGAATATTATTTTCACAGTCGATAATATATTATTCAGATTTAGTTAAATATTTAATTCAAGAAAGATTATTAATTAATGAATTATATTATTAGTATTTAACGAGTTATATTTACTTCATCAAAATTCACTGCTATTTAACACTTTTAAGCTATGGCATTTCAAATTTTAGCTTTATAAAAATTTGATTAATTTTTGATTAATTTTTAGTCTCAAGATTATATACAACGTATAGTAATTTTAATCATTTGTCTCTTGGATGTCTTTCCGTGTTGAATCCCGAATCACACCCAAGGAATAAAGCATAAGACAAAATAACGAGCAAAATAGACAAAGAGAGGGATGCACTGAAATGAACAACAATCTGATTTGTTGATTGCTCATTTCTCATAAATGATTTCGCTAATTATCGATGAGGGGGTACAATATGTGAAATTACATAGTTGCTCATGTTTTAATGAGAATGTTACAGGATATTTTATGAATTTTACATATATGGGCCTACGACTCGGCTACCCTTTGACTTGACGACTCAAATCAGGGATCTTGGGTCAACAAGACTTGTTCATCCAATTGTGTTGCATCGAGGTTGCCGAATGGTGTTCGGGTCAGCAAGACTCGACTCGATCAACCTGGTTTTATCGGTCGGTTCTTCTAGTTTGGTTGTTGACTATTGATTCTTGGAGGAAGAGCTCCATTTAGTAGAATGACTCTAAGTTATCAGGAATCATTATAATTTGACATATAACTCATTTTTTAATAAGAGAATCCTTTGGGATGTTCATGAATTATGTTATTGTCAATTCTTGTTTACTGATAGGGAATCTCAAGGGTGTCTGCGAGATTGCTTTTGAGATTCCTGACAAAATTGAGTTCTTCCCTTGAGTCGAGTTGTAGATCGATGACTCTGCTAGGCTCTATTAGCCTTAGTTCCAATTTCGGGTGACCTGCAACCGGTCAGCCTATACTTCTAGTTTAAGGGGTTGTAGCTGGTAAAATGTGTCCTTTTGTATCTCGCCAACGGGCCCTCCTTGTACTTTTTTGCTTCCTAGTTTATTAATTCTACTCAAGAATTTTGCTGTCGTATTCATGTTATATATATTTTAGTTTCTCTTACTTCTTAAAAATGACAAGTATGAAAAAAAAACAATAAAATGCAAAAGTAGAAATCATTTATTTCGTAATTAGAGTTTTAATAATTGAGTTTTTCAAAATTTGAATGCTCATGATTTTTATAAATGGGGCCCGACTAACTCATTTTTTATTCTACATTTACTTTTCGTCTATAGGTCTGAGTCGGTCGGTTTTCAAACATCTCCATGGTGAACGTTCCAAAATCTTCGGGTGAGGCCTCCAGTGTTGAAATGATGAGGGCCGCCTTCAAACTCTCTACACCGTGGTTGTGGCCTAAGGCAAAAAACAAAAATTGCTTCGAAGAAATGTAATGCAGTTAAGTCGATGGATGAAATGGAATCATATAACTTGCTTCAAGGTCTTCGGTAGAGAAAGAATCAATTGGAAGCTGATTGAAACAGATTGGCCAGTCTGATCACTATTCTATCGACCCATCCTTCTGTTTCGACCCGTGACCAACTGGTCAAAAACCACTTGCTCAAGGAGCCGTTGGAGCTCTGTTTTCTGAGGCGTAGGAAGCTATCGATGCTTTGTAACTGTCTGGGTGGCGGAGGTCTGTTATAATGACTAACACATACTAGTACAAAAACTACAATATGTAAGAAGAAGAAAAGATACAAACATACTACAACATTCTCCCCATCATCAAAGTTCTCTTCTTCAAAAGCCAACATCCTTGCTTGAAAGGCCCGCAAAGTCTTTACATTCTAATCGAGGAGTTATCCTTTTTATACTTATCAAGGTTTTTCTTAATACTTGTAAGCTCGGTCTTCCATGCCCTAAAAAAAATGTCTGCTCATCTTTAAATTGTATCGTCATTGTCTCCTCAAATTTTAGATATTTTCAATGATTTTCACATTGATGAGATTCTCTAGCGATTGACATTACAACAATGCAAAAAATACCCTATAATATGCGCAATTGGGAAACTCTAACTTTTTTACACAAATTCCCCTCCATAATGTTCAAAGGGGAGACTCAATCTTTGTCACTTACAATTCCCTATGAAATGCACGATAGGGAAACTCCAACATTGCTTCATGAAGAACCCCCTCTAAAATACACGATAAGGAGACCACAATCTTTCTCCATGAAGAATCATTTCTGGAATGCGGAGCAAAATGACTCCAACTTTTCTTTATGAAGAATAATATAGGCAATGCATCAAAAGCAGACTCCAAGTTTCCTCCATAAAGAATCTCATCTGGAATGTGAGGTGGGAGACTGTGATCTTTCTTCACAAAGAATCCCCTCTAAAATATGTTGTGGGGGACTCTTATTTTTCTTTCACATTTTAGCCCCTATTAAAGGTTTGAAGGGGCCAAACATTGTTAAAAAGGATCATAATCTGAGTATATCCCCATTACCTCACCTCCACTATTAGATCCAACACAAATCAACGACTATATCACATTTTACACATGGATCAGTCCAATTCCATGAGTAAAATCATAGGCACATGAGTCATCAGGTTGTTCATTGGATTTTTTTTCTCGTGTGAGCCCTGATTTGTCAGATTCTTGTCATTTGGTCCCAGACACACAAATTGTTGACGTGGCCACTGATGGGCAAAGCCTTATGATCCACCAAAATAGGCTTGTATACCTCGCCCCAGCCTGGAGCGAAGGTTGACATGTGGTCTGAGTTTGCTAGGTCATCATGCAAGGATTTGTTGCCCCACTACATCGAGTTCACTCTCTTACCCACTCTGCTAGGCCTACTCTCTCACTCGTTAATCTACAACAATGCCCGCTTTGATGGGTCAGCTGCACAGCCCTGGCCCACCAACAGTAGTGAATAATTAATATGCGACAAGATTTGAAAGAATGACGGCTAGAAAAGAAGGAACCAACCAACCGTACTACAACACAACTTATATATATATATATATATATATA